>NW_028301042.1:1503750-1660000 GCF_049000335.1 Polistes dominula
GTAACATTAGAAAGATATAGAAACGCGTTAAACGAGTTCACCTATGCACAGATTATGAACACAACACGAAACTTAGAATTGTGTTTGTGTTTATGTGTGTGTGTGTATCTGTATGTGTGTGCGTGTCGGAATACTAACACGCACTTAACGCGCGTGCTCTCTCTCTCTCTCTCTCTCTCACACACACACAAATACATACACTCTTTCTCTTTCAGTGTTCGCCGTTGACAAACTAATCCTCACGTTATACCGGGTGATCGTAAAGCACGCGCTGACAACTAGACGGTCGTAGTATTATTTTCGTGGGCGGGTAACGAAGAAGTTGGGGTCTGATAAACTTTCAGACGTGTGTTACGAAGATTTCGCGTTTTGTTTGAACAAAGTAAAATGAAAAAAGAGAAAAAAGACACTCGTATAGAAAAAAAAAACTTCAACGATCTCGTAATTTAAAAGTAGGGGGGGGGGGTGATAAAAAACACACACAAAAATTATTTTTATTAAATTGAATAAAATAATATAACAAAGAAGAGAATATTGGTTGTTCTTTTGGTTTTGTTTAAATTATGAAAAATATTTTGTGGATAATAATCGATAATGATTATTTCAATGATAATCTAGGATAATGGTTAAACATTAAGACTTTTGTTAGAATGATCGTAGACATAATCAACGGGGATTCCACTCCAGTAACATTGACTACGTGCGGTTCTGTTGGTAGTAGTTCGATGCCGAGTTGTTTAGCCGGCGCCAAACGCGTTCGCCACGCTAACGTTCGCTTCAACAACAACAACAACAACAACGTAGTAGTAGTAATAGTAATAGTAGTAGTAGTAGTAGTAGTAGTAGTAGTAGTAGTAGGTAGTACTCCAACCATCGCGTTACACAGGATTATCGTCTACGTTCTCCGGCCGCGCGTAACTTCCGAGAAAGTTAACGGTGTGCGCGCGCGACCGAGCTTCTCGTAGAAAGGAGCATAAATTTCGACGATCATTAGGGTTGCGTCGATTTCTATGTGTCATTATCGCCATTACAGATTTCTGTTAATATCTTCCCTAATTCTTTCTTTTTATTTTGTTATTTTTATTATTATTATTATTTTTTTATTATTAATAGAATCATTCACACATAACACGATTAATACCAAGAAAAGCTCAATGATTTTTGTATTGTTTATTTAATAATTAAAATACATATTGCAACTTGATTTTTTAAATGAGAATTAAACTCAAATTTTTCAAACCTTTTTCGAAACAAACACATTTACAAACGTTAAAAGAAAGTACATTTGTTGTTACACGAGTTTTCATTCTTTAACCCTTTTCTGTTTATTTTTATTATTCGCAGGTGCATAGTTTAGTTTTTTGTTATTCACTTTTAATGATAAAATGAACTGGTTGGAAAGGTTGTTAAAATGAAATGAAGGGTTGACTATTCCTAATTGTTCGATCGTGACCACTTAAACATACTCGCATAAAACAGTAAAATTGATCAGTGTGTTTATACATTTTCTTATTCTTGCCTGCCGACGTATGCGATGTTTGGGCAAACAAGGATTTCTTAAAGCCGATCATTCGTTACGTTCTTGAAAATTTTTGAAAATGATTTTCTAGTGAATTTTAATAACACGAGCTGGTTCAGTGAGAAATTTGTTTAAAACTAATCAGTGATTTATCATTTAAAAATTAATAATTAATTAATTAATGATAATAATATAATTATGTTCATCTCAAAGAAACTATCACAAAAATTATGTCTCTCGGGACATAATTTTATTAATAATAATAATAATAATAATAATGCAGATATTATGGTGGCGAATGGGTTGGGTTATGACCATAAAAAAAAGAACTTATACCTTCTTATTTTCTTCTTCATCTTCTTTCTAAGTTAATGACAGTGAAGAAAAGTGTGATAAAAACGAAAAAGATAGAAAAAAAAAAAAAACCATAAAAAAATAAATCGTGTAATCTTAAACGACATGGCGGTAGTGTAAGATCGTTGGTAGAAGAAAGGAAAAGGTTCGATAGTTTGAACACCGTTTCAAAAGTCACGAATGTTCCCTCTTAACGATCATTAGAATCACGAGTAAAAGAGCATGAACGGTTCTATCCTCGCTCGAGGGCGCCACGTCTTTACCGTCTTAGTTTTCGACTTAACAGAGAGAAAGGGTTTTCTTAAGGAAACTTAACTTCCATCCAAAATACCAAAATGAGCTTTCCGTTTCGGAATCTTAAACGTACCGAGCTGGGATCATTTACGTTTCGCGAAAGAGAAAGTTTCCCCCTCTCCCCAACCCCACTATGTGGCAGGATTTTCGTACTTTGTGAACGGATGGAGGATGGGAAGGGGATCATTTAATTAATTCAATTATCGTTTACACCTAAGTTCGATTGGATCAATAATCAAAGATCAATAATTCGCGTTTGTGTGAATCATTGTTTTTCCCGCGATATTATGTTTAATAGTTTGTCACGATTGGTTTCGATGAACTCGAACGATAATAAGGAAAACGACTAGTCTAAAAGAAAGTAAAGACAGACAGACAGTCAGACAGGCAGGCAGACAAGAGAAAGAGAGAGCCTAAAAGACAGGACAGACAGAAAGTAAGAAAAGTAGTAAGAGAAAGGTATAGAAATAAATCGGAATAAAAAGAGTTTGGAAAGAAGAAGAAGAGGAATAAGAATAAGAAGGGTAGGAAGGAAGCAAGGGCGGCAGGCTTGGATCGGCAGGGGTTGGAAAAGGGCGGCGCGGGTAGTTGAAAATATGAGATCCGTTCTGGTTGGGACCACCTAGCCAGCCTCCGCTTCGTTCTTGTTTTCCCCCCACTACTCGTATCGGCTTATCCCCACCCTGGGTAGATCCTCTTAGTCGTCGGGCGCATTGGGTTGGTAGTGGGGATGGATCTGGGAAAGTTATTGGCCGTTAGGGGGTCGTCCTACCCCTTCCACCGAGTCATAATCCCGCCCATACCCCCACCATAGTATCTGCACCTCCTCCAGGCATTGCATCGGTCGTCCGGTAGCTCTTAGTTTCAGGTTAGGAGCCTGCTAGGACGGGTCTCGTTCTCTCTTCTTGAGGCACCCGGACGAGAGCGGCGGCGGTGGTGGCGGCGGCGGCGGACAACGGGTGTTCGCAGACCGGTCGCGACTAAAAGTGAAATATTACACGATACGCAACGTGAAAAGAAATAAAGAGAGAGAGAAAGCATAAAAGACAGATTGGTTGACTAAACTGATTAGCACAAAAAGGGAAGGGGTAAGAAGAGGAACAATCGAGGACTCCAACCAAGGATTTACCATTCATCTTCTAAGACACCTAGAAGGATTGTCAAGGAACAGGATCGAATTAACGATTGGACACAATCCTGTTAATATCGATCAACCCACAATAACAGTTGTTCTATTCTTTAAACAAAGTGTTGTTGTCAGATGGAACTAAGGATTACGTGACATATCGGTGTGTTGGTGTTTTTCGATAAATAATATCTAAAGGAAATTATTAGTGCCCCGAAAGTGTATTCGATTTGTTGTTTTCATCCAAGGTGTCGATAATAATTAATCGAAGGATCGATCATCAAAGATTGTTATCATCATTTCTGTTATCATCTACCGTAATCGTCAAACAACCGATTGTCTCTCTCTCATATACACACACGTAGCAATTAGATGTCAAATGAGAACGTTCGGTACATTTTGCCCAGTGGTCATTGGTCTGGTCTCGTGGTGTCAAAGTTGGTTATAACCGAAAATCATTCGTCGTGTGTCAGAGTAAATAGTTAAACGCGAGTGAGAGTTCACGTAAGAGGGTCCATTCGTGTGATGCGGTGTCTACGTGAGGAGAGTTGTTCTAACAGTTACGTGGTAGAAGAGGACAGTGTTCAGTTGATTTTAATCAACATCGATATCAAATACAATAGGATATATCTAACACATAGTTGTATCCTTCGGAATCCCTAACGACTTCCACTACGAAATAATAAGAAACAAGGGATCATCAACATCATCATCATCATCATCATCAATAATATTATTTCTAATTATCATCGAAGTGAGAACAATTATTTTGGTGCGACCACGGTGGTTGGTAAACATGAAGAGGACGAGAATATTTCCAGAATCGTTACTCTGACGTGAAGCTAATCTTTGAATAAAAAAAAAAAAATTAGAAAAGACTAGAGAAAGTCAAATAACCGATGACTTGCCACCCACCGTGGGACAGGAAACATTCGAGGAATCGCGCCGACAGTGAAAGGAACTACGACATCAATATCATCATCCTCGTGACAGATTGACTTGCAAAATACAAATTATATCGGTCATTATTAATCGTGATAATAATATTAATAATAATAATAATAATTAATATTATTTATTATCTGTGGACGTGGTGTGAATAAGCACTGAGCTGATCATCTTAGCTTTGTTATATCTGATATTAGGAAAAAATAAGGATAAATAAAGCTAAAAGTGTAATAAAAAAAGAAGAAGAGGAAGAAGAAGAAAAGGATTGCAAGAAAAAAAATAAGAAGAGACTATAGTTAGTGTCAAAAACGTGTTGTGTCTGAAGATAATAATTCAGCCCCCTCCATCAATTTTTTCAAATGTTATCGAATGATAAAAGTGAATCGATGAGTCCCGGGACGATAATACTTGGTGAATATAAATTGTGGTCAAGTGTTTGAAAAAGACCATCGGTGAATAATAATAATAATAATAATAATAATAATAATAATAATAATAATAATAATAATAATAATAGTAATAATAATAATAAATATTTGTACAAAAGTCTAAGAAACGTTACCGACGGAAAAGTTCAAACAAACGACGTGTTCGAGAAGAGACGCGGGAACTTTCGGTTGCGGAGGTGGAGGAACAGGAGGAGGAGGTGGAGGAGGTGGAGGTGGCGGAAGTGGAGGAAGTGGAGGAAGTGGAAGTGGAAGTGGTGAAGAAGGAAGAAGAGAAGGAAGAAGAGACGGAGGTGGCGGCGGAGGCGAGGAAAGAGGTGACGACGGCGGTGGTGGAGGCGGCGGTGGGACGAGGGGAAGAGGAGTTTTGGGCCCGGCGGAGAAGTTTGAAGCCGTCAAAGTGGCTTCTTCACTGGGGCTCCAGGGGCCTTCTGCGCCGATCGGGGCCCAATTGTTGGCTACTGGCGGCGGTTCAGAGGATGCGCCGGCCGCGACCGTTTACCACGCCAATCTGGTAGCCGGTAGTAACACCTCCGTCGTGACAGCGGCCCTCCAACAGCCGGTATTAGCGAGCCTTAACTCGGTGGCATTGGCAAGTATGCAGGCCTCCGCGGAGGCCAACTCGCTGGATATACAGGCCATGCAATCCATGGACTGGCTCTTCAAGAAGGAGCGAATATATCTTCTAGCCCAGTTCTGGCAACAGGTATGTTTTATTTTTCATCAAGTTACGAAATAAGTTAGGAAATCAAGTTAGGAAAATAACGTGAGATTAGTGATACCCAAAAGTGTTAATTTATATCCCAATACCCTTACTAACCATTCTGGTAACTGTAGAAAAGGAAGTTAGGAAAATAAGTGATATCCAATAGTATGGATTTTCTAATAACGTTAGTTAGGGAAGGAAATTAGGAGTATAACGTGAGATAAGTGTGCATTTTCTATTTGAATACTTTTAACAACCCTTCTGGCAACTGTAACGTCCATCCGTCCATTCGGAAGACTAGTATCCGGAAGTGGGCCGATTCGCGTCCGAACGCGGGGCTAAGATAATCCCGAAGGGTTGCTGGAGGGTTCGACCGTGCCGCGCGTGCCACTTTCTCTTTCTCTCTCTTTCACTCTCTATCCCTCTTGTTTCAATTCTCGTAGCAGCTAACCCTGCCGGGTGGAACGTTTAAATCGTCCCGGTCTATCCGCTTGCGGGACCGTTCTCGTCCCTCTTTTATTTTCATTTCCTTTCTCTCTTATTTTAACCGTAAAAATAATCAAAAATGATCCATAAATCGTTATATAATATTACGTTTCGATTTCTTCGCGATTAATTAATTATGCGTAAAGGAAAAAAAAAAAAAAGAAAGGAAAAAGTAGCGATAAAAATTGTTCAAATAATATCACCAAGAACTCGTCGTTTATAGGCTGACGTGCAATATCAGTAACATCGAATGAATTTTTCAAGACACTTTTACCCACAACTGATCGAAAACTCTAACTAGGATTTGCCAGTCCGTAATAAATATCTGCTTGGAAAAGTATTGACCCAATCTTTCTCTCTCTCTCTTTGCATATGTGTGTTTGACTTCGTATATTTTGCCCAAGGATATATTAAAAAAAAAAAAAATTGTCAGAAAGGTATTCTTTCTTTTTGGTATAAATCGCCGATAAAACGGTTTGTCAATTGGGTTTGTTAAAGGGAAAAAAAAAGCACTTTGAAAACACACACATAGAAAGAAAGAAAGAGAATGAGAAAAAAGATTAGTTAGAAAAATAAAAAGAGATAGAAAGAGAGAGAGAGAGAGAGAGAGAGAATTGTGACGCAAATGTCGTCGGGTACGGTAAAATGTAAGTCTGTCATTTTGGGCTATTCATTAGTCATGTCTTCGTTAGAGAATTTTCGAACGTTTACATATATGCTCGTTCCTTTCGCGAAACGTCACGAAATCGAGTGATCCACCACCACCACCACCATCGTGCAACAGAGTGCAATACCACAGTTAGCAATAGTCGTTAAAATGTACGAAAATAGAATAGAACATTGGTGCTCGCACTGGTGAAATTATTTGGATTGAGTTTGTCGGTAGGTGGTAAATCTTGCCGCACCGAAATCTTTCGACACCTATCTAGTAATTGCTCGTTGGTCAGATTCTCGAGCCACTTGGTGCGATTCTGAGGTCGAGAGAGTGGTATCTAAGAGCGTTTCGGAGAAACCGTGATAGAGATAGAGATGAAAAGAGAGAGATTGAGAGAGTAAGAGAGGATGTCCGAAAAGGGTGCGAGGGTTGCTAACGTCGAAGTTTCCCTTGGTGGTGCGGTACTCGGTGTTTGGAGGATAGTTTAACGATTTGGGGGATGGTACGACCGACTTGTGGGCAGAGTGGCCCACATACAAAGAGACAGACAGAATAAGAGAGAGAGAGAGTAAGAGTATGTGTGTTTGCGTGAGTGAGTGAGTAAAAGGGGTCGTGGTGACACGACCGATAACAGATAAGCATTTGCGGAACGTTCGACCAGTTAACAAGCGGCAGCACAGGAAATGCAAACGTTTACTCGCATCCTTTCTCTCTCTGATTATCGTTAACTTATTCGCAACAACAAAAAATAACAAACTTATCGATAATTTTTAGCAGTGAATGAACGATATATTACTGTATAATAACATAAGTATAACATAGATAATAAATGACTAACTAAAATAAAATCTAGCATGTGTCCTGAATCGATTCTGACGGATCTAGCTCGTTAGTTAGTTAGTAGGTAGTAGTAGTAATCATCGGCTCGTTAATTAGTCTCAAACCGATGTGTCGTAACAACGGTTAGACTCCTCGTTGAGTAGTACAATTTTATCGCTGTTAACTATATCTCTGTATCCCTGCAAGCAGGTTTGTTTCTTTCCTTCGTCCAATCCAGATTGTCAACCGGATTTCAAGATTAAATTGTATTACTTATTATTAAAATAAAATGTTTATCATGTTGTTAGGTTTACAAGTTAGAAAATCAAATGACAATTTTGTCGATTGTTAAAATCCTCCCTTTGAACGATAACGTTGAACCCCTCGTGAAGAAAGTTTTCGATACTTCCCGTGTTATTCTATTGGTTTACGTTCTCCTTCCATGATACGATGCGTTAGGGGTGAAACAGAAAGGGAAGAAAGGAAGGAAGGAAGGAAGGAAGAAACCAGAGTATGAATGAGTGAGTGAGAAGAACATAGAAAGAGATGATGGGTAACGGGGAAGAAGGGGAAAAGGGGGAAGTCTCGTTATTGCCCAATTACCTGTTTCCAATAAAATATGCCCGCTTAATTACGCGCGAACAAGTCCTCTTCCGTCCTTCCTCCGCTGATATTATGACGGTGCCGTTCTAGCACAGCCTCGGGACTATTAATGGCGCATAGTTTCATAATTATGTCTATTGATTAGACTACGGGTTAATGACGTAGGAACGTTGCCGCCCGGTTCTGTAGGAACCTTTTCGATAATCAGAAGTTTCTCCGGTTAGCCGCAATATGAGTAATATCCGTTGTAACTTTCGTACACCATTTCTACCCTTTACCCCCTCCCCTTGTCTATCTCTCTTTTCCTATCTTTCTCATTTCCTCTCTGAGGTCTCAACTAGTCTCTCGTACTATTCAAAATGAATGAATTCAAATCAAGAAAGAGGTTGATCTAATAATACGATAAATAAATTTACAAATAGAAAATTGAATCGTATTGGTATATGTATGACCTTGGTATTGGTTTTGATAGGTGGAAGAGGGGGGACAGAGGAAGTGAAATAGTTTATTAGTTTTGTAGATCGAACAGCAAACGTATTTACTAAAGTACGTGCTGGGTGCATCCGTTTCTCTGTTAGGAGTGCAACGTGGTGGCATAGTGAGAGGATCGATGAAGTGGTACAGCTTGCCGACACGTTTCCAAGGAAAGTGAAAACGCCGAAAGCAAAACGAGAAGTCGGTGTGTCTGTTAGTCGTCGTGTATACCTGTTATGTGTATGTGTATGTCTCAGTATGTGTCTGCTGTCCTCTTACGTTTATATGGTATCCGTGTGTTTTATGAATATGTGTTTGTAAGAGAGTACTGTAGCGCTTGCGCTGTTTAGCGATTTCTAAACGGACGTTAGGATGTGTCTCCTTACGTCGCACGTGCTAAGATTACCGTAAATGTGACGACATAAGATATTCACTGTTAACTTAGGTCTTAAAACCGAAGTAGGTTTCAATATTCCTAGAAAAATTTACTTTTATATTTTTTAGTCCAATGAGATTACCAATGTTCAAAATATCTAATCAATCATTTCCGTTAGATTTGGCCAATAATATTCACTCTTATTAATAATTTAAACATTAGAACAACCAAATGTTAGCCAATAATACGTATTTCGAAATATCTCAATGTATATAATATGTATATATAGGTAGTTTATAAGTGTGTGGAATTAGGACAAAGTTTGGAAGTTAACGGTGATGGTCAGGTGAGAAAATAGCCTAGAATTAGTATGAATCGAATCAAGTCTAACGAACTTTGACGAGCAACCCATTCACACGGACAGAAAGAAAAGGGGGGTAAGAAGGGGTAGGGATGATGACGAAGGGTTCTCCCTATAATTAATTACCAAGGTATTAGAAGGTGAAAAGAGGGACTTCTCGAAATCGTGCCGTCACCAATGAGAAGAGAGACATTGGCCGTGAAAGGCCACTTGTATAGAAACAGAATAACGCAGAAAGAGTAAGAGAGAGAGAGAGAGAGAGAAAGAGTGTGGTTGGGTGAAGGGGGAGGAAAGAAGGAAAAAGATAATGGGACTTTGGTTGCATTTCAACGTTAACGTCGGCTAGCATTCGTGGAACAAAGTGCATTGCACCGCTTCGAGCCGAGCGACGTGCGGAAGATTGCAGCGCAATTTTCTGGCTCGCGGCTCTTTTACTTCCAGCGAAGTGAACCACCACCTCCTCGTTAGCGTCCCCCTCCTCCTCTTTCTCCTCTTACTCCACCAACGACTGTTCTTCTTCCTACGGCAGCTTGTGTGTGTCTCCTCCGAACACCGTCGTCGTCGTCGTCGTCGTCGTCGTTTCGTTTTCGCATCGATTCTCAACGTTGACAACAGCGCACCGTCATCCTTGTTGATCGAACGTCAACTGTTATCCCCCGTTACACGATACTCTCCTTTCGAAAATTGTCACTGGCGTCGTTTAACGAACCCTAATGGTTTTGACAAAGTCCTCTTTTCTTCCTCTCGTCTTCTTCTTCTTCTTCCTTATTTCTCCTCCTATACTGTCCTAACTCGTCATCCTCATTTTCATTCCCGTCCTTTAGGTAAAAATTTCTTTAGCAATGAAAGAGGAACGACACTTTTTCTATTTATTATATTTCCATTTGGTTATTTTCTTCCTTGTCAATGCAAGGAAATGGGGATCGAACGGAAACTGTTGTGGAGAGTGGTAAATCAAAAAGAGGAGAACTAACTTCCTTTCGGATAACTGTTTTTTGATAAATACATTCTTATTTACACGTACATACATACACATACATATATTTATGTATCTAACAAGTTAATATGTCGATTGAAATTTGAATTCTTTTCTTTATCATATAGTTGGGTTAGTTTTTTTCTTGGGTTTGTTTCTGTATCAGGGAATTTGTTATCAAATCTAACGACATAAATTTATGTTATGTATTAACCAATCATCGAACTCCAAACATTTATCGTGCTAGATTAGATTAAAGGATAAAAAATTTAAAATATAATAATAAAAATAAGCAAAACTAGATAAGAGGTGTAAGAAAAGGGATCGGTGGTGTGCGCGTGGAACGAGAGCTCGAAGCGTACTCCCAATTAGGAACGTGTCGGCCGTTGAATGGACAAAAGTTTTGCCACGGTAAGCGTTCCAGCAGCAGCAGCAGCAGCACCAGAACCAGCAGCACCAACAGCACCCTTTCCATAACCGCCCCCACAACGCCCGAGAATTCCCCCACTCTTCAGATCCTTTTCCTTTTCCCCTTTTTCTCCCACTTCTACTTTCTCCCTTTCTCTCTCTCTCTCTCTCTCTCTCTCTCTCTCTCTTTCTGTCTCTCCTTTCATTCTCTCTCCGATTCTCTCGTTGTTGTTCATCTCCGTTTCTCTCAGGTTGCTGGCTGCTGGTATAACAGCACCTACGCCTCCACCTCCACTTCTTCTGAAAATCCCCACCGTTGCAAAGGATCGTGCAGAGAAGTAGGGGAATCACCGACACGCTTCTCGAAATCCCCGAGAGGCGGCGACTCCTGTCGAGGTGCGTGTCAAACCGGCGCGACTCGTACACTCGATGGACCCGACCCGACCGTGAGTCACGCGGGTTCTGTTGAAGACGAAGGATCTCGTTGTCTCTCTCTCTCTCTTTCTCTTTCAATGTTTCTAAACTAAAAGAGAGAAAGAGAGAAGGATTTAAGGAACGATCATAGAAATTATTAACATCTGGACCCATCTGTGCTTTTATCAAAAACACTCATTAATCCTTTTCTCCATATTATTAAATTTTTTTTATTTTTTTGCTTTTTTTTCTTTCTTTTTTCTTGTTGAATCTTTAGGAAGTTACTTTGATGTTTTCTAAACGAGGTTCCTTGATTTATCAAAATGTATATATACAAAAGTATTCTGATTTTTAGAAACGAATTACCATATGGACCACGTATGCTTTTTTTATAAAAAAAAGAAATTACGAATACAATATTTTATTTTAATGCTTTTTTTTTATAATCTTTAGGTCTTTGAGATATTTATTAATCTTCTTTGATTATTTAATTTAATTTATTGATTTTTAAACAGATTATCCGAGTCCATTTACTTTTTATCTGACGAAATTTTCATCTGTGATTATTTAAATTTGATTTTCGATTGATTTGAATTTACGTATCACTGTTTTCAATTTTTTTTTCTTTTCTGTCACGAACTAACACGTGACATTTTGTATTGTAGAAAAGAATCAGAGAATAACGATAAATTTTGTCGGCCTTCGAAAGCAAGTAGCAAAGAATCGAAATGGTTGCTATTCGATAAAAATAGTCCATACGAGTTTCGATATATTTTCGAGAATCCACCGTCGCTACGTGCCAAGCGTTAACGTTTGGGCCAAATGTCGATATATGTCGACATACACACACACACACACACACACACACACACACATGAGTAGTCAAGTATGTACACATACCAAATTATTTAACATGCTCTCGTATTAATTGATTTCAAATCTTTTTCGTGAGAAACTATGATAAACAAACTCTAATAATAATCAAAACAAAAGAATGTTAGTTAAATAGTTATATGTAATAAATACTAATCAAATGCGACGAGTAACGTTTTATTTTCTATTTGGAATTCCAGAAAAGCAATGAACTTCGATTTACAGGTTACTTTCTATTTATCATTACGATCTTACGAGATATATCTCAGATCTTTTTTCTTTATTCACTGTCACGAACATAAACTCTAACGCTCGTTATACTACTCATTTAATAATGAAACCCCTTTTTTCTTTTATATTCTCTTCCTACTACCACCATCATCATCATCATCATCATCATCATCATCATCATCATCCTCTTCTTATAATCGAACAATCTCTAGAATCACATTCAATAGTATCATGATTTGAAACAACCTTATTTTCTAGATCTAAATGATACACACATACATACCATACATTTGTTATAGTTAACAAATCTCATAAAATCATTAGAAACAAAATTTATTATATATTTAAATCTACAATAGATTATCGAATGTTTGAACATCAATTTGAAACGTATGTTCGATAGAATTAATTAGAAAGTCAAACATTTTCGAAAAATGAATGAAATAAAATTGAAAAATCAGGTAGTACCATCATGAAAGGGGAAAGAGGAGTGGGGGGGGTTGGTTTGTTGGGTACTATAGAACCAGGAATGGTTGGAAGAAGGGAAGGAGGAATCGACGAAGGAGTCATTACCATGTTATACCGAAACGCCGACACGGAAACTGTATCGCACAGCGTGTCGGCCTAGAAATAGAATATGAGGCTTATTTCGGATGCACCGTCTCGTTGGTCTAGTCCAGTGCTGGTCTAGACCTACGTACTAGACCGTGGTTCGCCCATTTTACGAGCTGATACAAGGTAGGATACACTCACATCAGTTTGGTACTGTTGGTAACCCCTTCATCCCCACAAACACCCCCTTAGAACAGTGGTCTCAGGTGCGTGCACCTTCCTTCACTTTATTTATATTCACATATTTGCTTTTTTGTTTTCTTACTTTTCCTATTTTAAACTCATCCCATAATTTTTGTTCTTATATATATATATATATATATGGGGAATTTTTCTAAAAATATTTTTTTATATATATTTAATAATATTTAAGATGAAATATATATTTGTATATTATTAAATTATATTAATTAAAATATTTTATTTCTTATTATTTATTAATTATATTATTTGAGAAATTTGTAATTTTGTTAATTGGAAAACAATACTAGGATTGTTGGTTCATATTTGCATTTAAAATAAAAAATTTTTCATATATGAAATTAATTGATTACTTATGTGTCTAATTAATTAATAATTGTAATATCTGATAGAAAAAAATGGTTGGAAAAATATAATGGTATAAGATGATAGTTTATTTTAAGAGAAAGAGAAAGAGATGGAGAGAGTGGATATCAAATTTTGAGAATAAGAAAGATGACATTAATTAGAAGAGAGTGAGAGGGTGGGGTAAAGAGAGAAGAGAGAGAGAGAGAGAGAGAGAAAGATGTGGGGGTAATTATCTTTTATGTCCTCGAAGACTTCGATGGCGGAACACGAGGTTTTCCCCGTCGCAGTTACGTTCGTAGCGAGCCTAGAAATCAACGGGTTATTAATTTTCCGCGACCGTTATTTCTGAAATTGGTGATTTAGCTGTCGGAGAGCCGGGAAGTCAGTGAGCTTGGCCGCCTCGGCCAAACAGTGATTCACCCACGCTCTAAAAATATCCAAATACACGCATCGTCCTATGGGCCCACCGACTACTTTAGCTTTTACTATGTTAAATATCATCTAATGGCTTGTTTCTATCTTCATGAAAATTAACTCTAAATGTCCCTAACTTATATCTCTTATATATTCCCATATTGATTGATTGATTGATTTATTTTTTTATAATAATAATTTTTTGCAAGTTAAAAAGTGCAAAGTGTGTAAAGTGTAAATGCAATTGAAAAGAAATCGAAATGTATTTTTTAGATTGAGATTAAAGATTCCTTTAAGTGTTTGGATCTTTGAGAATATTTTGATGAATTTTTTCTTTTATAAATTATTTTTTTTTTTTTTAGGAAATACAATGTATGTTAGATTAGAGAAAAAAAAGAAGTTGGAATGCAAATTTTGTTAAAAGTGATTAGAATTTTCTCTTTGTACGAGATTACAAATCAATCGTGTTCGGAAAAGGTCAACACTTTGAGTTCTTCTTCATCGAGAAGACCTAAAAACGTCGTTCTCTGTCGATCGACTTTAGTGGATCGTCGGTGAAAGCGGTTAATGCCGTAGTTCGTTTCGTGGTTCAGTAATTCTATGGTACGACATTATAGTATGCATCCTTTGAACTTGCATAAAACGTTTCAAAGATCTTTTTACATCTTATATTTCTCGTTCTCACGATTCTGAACCTTCAACTCTAATAATCCTACCGATCACATCTAAAAAAAAAAAACAAAAGCAAAATATAAATAATTATTAATCAAATAAATTAATATAAAAAAATAATAAAAATATTATAATTATATATTTTTAATATTCCTAAATTTTGTAATAAATTATATTTAATTATTAATACATTATTTTCACAAGATCAAATCTATAATTAAATAAAATATATAAATATATTTTTAATATATATTTATTTTTTGTATTATATTATATTAATATTATTATTATATTTTAATTATTATTAATATAATATATTAAAGATATAATAATTAAATAGAATATAATTTGTTCATGTATAACATTTTTATTTGAAATGATATATATATATTAAATAAATAAATAAATAATAATAATAATAATAATAATAATAATAGATAGATATTGATCTGAAAATGATATACTATCTGCTATAGTATTACGCGTCTATTATATCGACGTTTCTACTATCCAGCACGATGCCTCTTAATTACTTTAACGCGACCCACGTGACCTCCGACCCAAGCTCTCCCAGTCCGGAGGTCGTGCAACAACATGCATGTGTATTCACATAACGCATACATGTATATAACCGAGATGCACGTTTCGTCATTACATACAAATATACACATATAAAACATACACATTTATACTTGTGTCGACTTTCTCATTCGACACCTACGAATTCTTCTAAACGCTTTATACAAAGTTGCCAATGAAAATTGTTCAACTTCATGTAAACTTATCTCAAAGTATCTTTCTAACTTAACTTAACTTTCAATTCTTTAAACATTAACCTTATTTCTCATCGATCGTATATACTTGTTTTCTTAGTTGTTGTTTTTATTGTAATTACATTTATTATACTAAGTTATAATACTTATTAACTTTCGAAACAAGATTAGTTCTAATCTTAAAGATAAACTTTGATATATCTAAATACTTGTGAAACTTTTGACATAATTTTTAACGATTAATATATAATCGATTAAATATTAAATAATTCAAACAACAAATATTCTTTATGATTTAATATCGTAATTTTTTAAAGTATACTTGCGAACCACAATGTTGCATACAAGAGATTGGAACTACAAAAATTTTGCACAAACTATTTTCATCCTCCATCTTTCTTTATATTATCTTTTTTCCTGTTTTATTTCTCATTGATTTCTATATTCCGTCGTCTGGCTTATTATTCGAAGAATAATGGATATCTAAGCATCAATGTTGCAAGTACAATAACGAGTGTCATCGAACAGAACTCGCGTACCAGACGTTCCAAAACATTTTTGTTTTTCCTAGAATCGATATTTTAGGCTGGGGGTGGCAAGGGGTTGGGTTGGGTTGGGTTGGGAGGGGGCTTTTTCAAAATTATTTCTTGCCCAGGTCCGAAGAATATATATATATATATATTCATGACAATGCGTGATCTCGAACAATGCAACCTAACTGTGGAAGAATCGACGAGTACTTTTATATATTTCCAAACATTTTTGTTGTTTTTCTTTCTCTTATTTTCTTTACCTTTTCTTTCGTGAATGTACCCACATAAACGCGACCCCCCACCCCCACCCCACCCCCCCAAACCATTCAATCTTTCAAACCAACGTCATCCTTGCATTATAATAATCCGATCTTTCTATCTCTTTTTTTTTCTGTTCATATTTTGTTCAAATATTTCATCCTAATCCGATCATTCATTATTTTCTAAATCATTCCATATACTAAGGATGAACAATAAAAATACTGAAAACACACTTTATAAAATTAGTTCCATTCATCGTCAGTTTTTGCATCGTTTCTTAAAAAACAATTTTTCAAGATGTCTTATGAGTCATAAGTTTGTGCTACAACATAAAATGTTAAGTTCGAAATATTGAAGAAATATTATCAAAATGTTCGTGCATTTATTAAATTAACATTTATAAAATAAATTTAACATAAACAATTTACTACTATGCAATAAATAAAACAATAATAAACTTTTTGATTCTTCTACTTAATATTTATGATGAAGTTGAAAGAAAGAAAAAAAAAACAAATTCGTTTCTACTTAGGCTAAGAAAAAATTGTGAAAAGAACCTAAACGATTAATAACCATTTATTTATTTATATTCCCTTTACTCGAAAGAGTGGGGGGGGGAAGGGTGAGGGGGACAGAGGTAAAAATCGATATTTCGTTGTCATTCGAGTTTCCCCTTCTTCCCATTCTGTTATTTTTTCTATTTAACATTCTCCTTTTGCCATCTCCTTCCTCTTTCGATTCTGAACCTTCCCCTTCCTTTGACTGTTGCGAATCGGAGTCCTTCTCATCCACGTAGAGCTGGTCGCTTTCGAAGACTATACAAAGGTCGCTTGGATCCGTTCCAAAATTCCGAATCGCACGGGACGACATCGCAACGATTCCTGCAACGATATTCTGGCTTAAGTGAATTCAGAGTGAGCCGTAAACCGTAGGCTAAATAAACTTTGTCCCTCTCCCCTTTCCCCTTTTCCTTTACCACCACCACCACCTCCTCCTCCTCCTCCCCTTCAGCTCAAAACGGAATCGCGTATTCGGCTTCCGTCTGATTTAAGGCAGCAATAAGCCTATCCACAGTCGCGTGGATAGGCGCGTTCCGTTAATTTTCGCGAGTGGAACCAACGAGGCTTATAAACCCCTCACCTCCTCCTCCTCCTCCTCCTCCTCAATTCTCGCACCTTCATCACCACCCCTTTATTAACCTCCCCTATACACCTAATGTTTAATATTACATTAGTTTTATACGTTGTACTTCATTGGAGTACAAGTTACAGGACTTGATGATCATCTGATCTAAGTGATTATTATCAAAATAAAATAAAAAAATGGATACGATTGAGTCGTAAGATTGATAAGAAGATGATAATTGTCATTGAAACAAATAGAAATATTAGTTTTGAGTAGAGTTAAATCGTTGCGCGTCGACACGTAGCGATGGAAACGACGGCGCTGGTGGGCGTCGTCGTCGTGGATCCGGAGGAGGCTCCACGTCTGCGTTCTTGCGTGCCTTTATATTCACTGTTTACCGACGCAAGCGCGATATACGCATGAATTTATGTTCGACAATGTGCAATTATCATGGACATATACCCTCTCCCTTCGGCTACCTAACTTTTTACATGATCATTACCTACACGATTTACTGTATACATCACTTTTGTATTTTACCCTAACAACAACTAAACCCAGTATGAAGGAGGAAGAAGAAAAGTATAGAACCTATACGATATTTCTTTTAACAAGATCAAGAAAGATAGAAACGTAATAAGGTTTAACTTTAGTTATGTCTTAGGGTTTAGTGTGCAACATGGCAATTACCATAGGAAACATAATTTAACCGAGATTGCCATAACCGAGGAATATTAACATCCTTCTAAGCACACGCTTTTTCTTTTTACCTATATACTTAAATGTGTAGTTTAAATCTATGTCCTATGTACTTATCCTGTTGTAAGTATGCGTAATATATGTCTGTGTGTATATCCGTAATACATACATACATACATACATACATATATATGTATACATACTTATGGGAATTTATGCTAGCTCCTCCTCTTTTTTTCTCCTCGTTCATCTATTTCTCTCCCCATATCTCTGTCTTCAAGTTTTCTCTTCATCTTCTTCCCCCACCCTAACCCCACACCTCAACCATCTTTCACCTTACTTTATTCTCTTTCTCGTTCCTATGTCAAGTAATAGCTATTGAAAATCGTGAAATCATGAATAGTCATCGTATCGCCAATTAGCGATGGCAAGTTCGCTTATGAATATTCACCAATTTTACCGCAACCCACCATATATGTGTGTGTGTGTGTTACGTATATGTATTTCTATATCGTATTAAACATACGCATTTTGTCATTCGATATACTAGATGCTGTTCAGTTTAACAAAAATTTAATGGAAAACTCTATGCACAATTTTCTATCACTCGATTGGATTCTTTGATGAGAAGATTTGCGAAATTTTCTTCACATTTCGTTCTTCGAACCAACCTAACCTAAAAGAAAAAAACGAACGTTTAAAAAATTCTTTTGGGATTATCGATTTTTATTTCTTTCTTTTTTTTTTTTTTTTTTCTATTGTTCATACGAAAAAATGAAGTCAAATGAAAGGAAAGAGATAGAGGGACGTGTGTCTAATGGTCGTATAATTAAAACCTTCCCAGGCCGACAGATTTTTTCCGTCTTTTCTTGGTTAAAACGTGCACCCCAGACTATCTGGCAAGATCAAACGATTTGACTTTTTTATTTTTTTTCCCAGTCTACTACGAATACGCGTTGTTTTTTACGTTTGTGTTAGTACGATTACTAACATCATTCTTTTTTAAATAAAAATAAATTACAATTGTGATATATTTAATTATCAATTATTGTTGAACGTGTTGCTCATTATTATTTTTAGAAAATTCAATCATTTTTAATTTTATTTTATTTTTATTTTTTTCATTTCATCAAACGCAATTTTGCGGCTACGATAAATCGAATTTCCGAAACCGTTCGCGTTAAGAATTTAATGTTAGTTGGAGAATATGAAAGAACGGAAGGGACTTTTGATAAGCAACCGGAAGTTGGTCGCGGGTAAACGCCCAGTTTTCCTCTTTGCTTTGATAATAATAAACGCGATTTGACCAGCTGACATTTTATTCGGGGAAAAAAAAAAGAAGAAACAA
Organism: Polistes dominula; assembly: GCF_049000335.1. NCBI lineage: Eukaryota > Metazoa > Arthropoda > Insecta > Hymenoptera > Vespidae > Polistes > Polistes dominula. Next base: position 1,522,806 of record NW_028301042.1, read on the forward strand.
TTCAACGAAAGATACTCTTATCATTTATTATTAAATTATATTAAATTAATTTAACACTCTAGTCCCAAGTCCCAGATAGTCCCTAGTCCCTAAAGAGAGGGTTCGAGGGTGTGTTTAGTTAAAAATAACAGAATAAAATCCTTAAAAAAAAAATCAAAATGATTTAAACACTGAATAGATCCGTCATTGATCGTCTACGAATTGTTACAATTTTATCTCAGACGTTAAAATTATTTTTTCATTATTATCCAACGTTGAATAATTTCAGATAGAATATTTAAGGAACTTTAAAAAAAAACAGGGTGGGGGGAAGATAAGAACAAAAAAAAATATCTCGCCTAATTCATTCCAGATATAAACATATGCGTATTTTCACATATTCGTTGATCGATCTTTTTCTACTTTCAACTCCCCACCCACTCAACTTCATCCCACCCCTCCCCCTCATTTCATTTCTTTTTTTAAATAAAACTTCAAACGTAGATTTGGCAGCAGACGAGGATGATAATTAAATCAGGATACTTTTGGGATAAAGAGAAGGGGTAAAAAAAGTTGAAAAAGGGGTGGGTGGGGGGGTTTAGGGGGTAAATAATATTGTTCACAAAGTACCAAAACTAATTTTAGATATCGAATCGAAGAATAACGAAAGGAAGAGAAAAAGGAAACTCGTTATCGACGATCGAGATACCCAAGTCCCTTCCCCCCTGGGTCCCCGTTGGTCCCCTTCCTAACCGGGTCTCTATCGTTTCACGCATGTAAATTCATCCGGACGTGACGTGGCGCGAGTCTCGCGGCCGAATCAAAGCTTAAGGCCATCTGTACCAATCGGTGTCCATTAAAGTAGACACATGGCCAATCCTCGAATAAATTTTTGTCCATAATCATTATTTTCCATATTTATCATTAGTCATTAGTACATTTTGTAAATCTGTCATTATTTGCAAATTAAAATCAAAAAGTTAATATATATATATATATATATTTTAATTCATTTCATTGTTTAATCAATGCTTGTTACAATTTGACATTTTAATTTAATGCAATGTTATTTAAATTTAGAATTATTGAAATATATATATATATATATTGTTTTTTATTGTATTATATAATATTATATATATTGTATTTAAATATTATATTGAAAAATAATTATTAAAAATTTATTAAACTGGGTGATTTCTTTAAATTTTGATTAGAATTTGTGTGTGTATTAATTCATTTGAAAGTAGATATATATATATATATAGACAGGAGTATAATGTATAGTTAAGAAGGTGTTATGGTTGAACGCGGAAGATGATTTAAAGTTGGTAAAGAATAAGTTTAAAGTCCGTATCTAGTAGTAGTCTACTCGTTTAGTCCGGAGGTCCCTTTTTTTTCTAAATTGTATCTATTGGCTCGTAGCGATTGAAAGTAATTGAATGAAGCGGCCGGTTATTTACGAACGTTTAAGCCGAGCCAACTATCTGTCCATTCATTCGGTCTTGTCCCTTCATTCATTCATCATTCACTCTCGCCCGGTGTACGGGTGCTGCATGTATAGCAGTAGTAAAGGCCCATTCAATTGATCGGTGATTGTCTAAATTATAAGATTGCTATACAATGGCTCTCATCTCGACCTATTGGGGTCCCGTTCGACCCGTTGCGTCACCACTTTAGGACCGGATCGTAAGCGCGAACGTATTAAATGCCTTTACCTAGGAAAAATCGGACAACATACGACTACTCGTACCCCTTTTTCTTAACAACCAAACATCTTTCATTCATTTTCTATGTGTTTCTTTTTTCCTTTTTTTATTTTGTCATTTGGTTTTGTTTTTTTTTTTTTTTCTTTAGCTTAGAATTATGTAGAAAAATATATATGTGTTATTAGATCGAATGGAATCGTTGGGATGGTGTTGGAACAAACGAGAATTTAAATTTCTAACTCGTGGATGTTAGATACCCACTGCTCGTCACATAGTCGTTGTCTATTTAAGTAGAGAATTCGATTGTAATATAAATTACTGTAACTCGATGATACGTGAGAAAATTTGTCTATATCTACTCGATTTACATTTATATTTAGTTTACTTGTTTTAACATTTGATTCTAAATTATTTGTAATTATATTTAATAATTCAACTTTGATATTTCAAATCATTTGTTAATCATTTAATGTATAGGATACAATAGTAAAAAGTAATAAAATAGGATTTTGTTATTTGTCTGAGTCACAATGCGTAGGCATGCTAATCCTAGAAAATAGGCTTAATTACGGACGTTACGGAAATAGGATAATAGTGTGACACACGCGCGTGTATATGGCCGTATCGTGTCCAGTTAACTAGACCGGGGTTCCCGCGAAATCGGTTTATCGTTTCTGAGGAAAAGTTCCTTCGAATTCTAACCGAATACGTCAGTTAGCTTACACCAACGAACCGAGTGGGACACTGAACTTCTCCATGTGCTTTGGTCACTTACGTATTATACTGTGGAGAAGTGCAACCCGTTGTCAGGGGCCAACTTGCAACCATTAATTAGCATTCTCTACTCACTTTCTCTCTCTCTCTCTCTCTCTCTTTGTCTGTCTGTATAGTTGTCTGTCCCATTGACTCGAAAATGTATTATCTTCTAAGTTGAATGATTTCATTGAAATTAACTTAATGTATGAAATAAATAAATGAAACAATGTTTAATTGCTGTTGCTGTCGTTGAATATTTTATTTGAAAATAGATTTATGGATAAAGATTACGTGGAAGAGTAATAATCTTATCAGAAATGTTAAAAAAAAAATAACGAAATAGAAGACAAGCATGCGGTAGTAATTTCGTGAAGAAACAGAATGTAATTACGGTAAACGTTCGAGTATATACGCGTATCGAATAGTAAACGATTAGGAATAGCGTCAGATTGAAACATAAAAGGTGGTGATATAAAATGTATGTATAATAAAATAAAAAATAACTTTGGATAATAAAATTCAACTAATTCTTCAGAGATTTAAATCACTTGAACGAACGTGTAACGATTAGTGTAGTTATACTTGTACTTAACCTATATTTCAAAACTTATAACCAATTACAACCTACTAATAATTTTAAACATAACCTATATTTAATAAAATTTACCAAAAAAAAAGGGCAAAACGATGCTCAAAATATCGGCAGATAAAAAAATTCTTTGAAATAAATTCAAAAATGAAACACAAAGATACAAATTTTACAGCAACTTTGTGCTTAAAATGATCATAAAGCAAAGCACAGTAATAATAACAATAACCATCATTGGTCTGATTATTTCTGTATCTTTCTGTTCATTCAAAAGAATAGAAGAAGAATACGAGAGATCATTGGCATAGTTCGTACCGTAACTCGCTTAAAATCATCTAAGTTATCTGTGCATCTAGCGTGAGTACATTCTAAGTACGCATAAATACAGGACTGAATGCAGCAGCTCACCTCGAGGCTTGTATTTTAAATGTGAACACGAGAGGATGATCTTCTCCACCACCACCTCCATCACCTCCCATTCCTTTTATGTTAGTAGTCGCACGCGTACTCGCTCAACTTACTCTCGTAATTTACACTTGCGTGTTAGTAGTTGATGATACATAAGAAATAAATAAAAGATCTCTAACACATAGAAACGACAAATACGCAGGAAGAAGAAGAAGAAGAAGAAGAAGAAGTATCTTGTTGTAATACCTACGCATAAGTTCGACATGAAACGCCAACCGTACTTTACTTGAAGTATACAAACACTCACACATATATGTATATGTATATGTATATAGGAAGATAGGTTAGAGACGAACGAGCATGTATCAAGCGGATACGCACGCGTGTGTTCGGAACGGTGAGTAGCTCTCGTTCCGACCCCCTGCTTTTCCCCCTTTCTTATACACGGTGTTATCGAACTTTCCTATCGAACCTAACAGACGTCTATACTATCTAACCATCATTCAACTCTTTTATTTAACTTTTTACATATTCTAATCAAATTTAAATACATACATATATAATTATTTAATTTAATTTAATTCATTTTTATTTGGTGTGTATCATTTAAAACAATTTAGGGATTTATTATATGTGTATGTCGTTATCTTTAAATATTAAATCCAGTCTTTAGTTATTTTCACAAGTTTTGATTTTTTCTCATCGACTTATTTAACAAAATAACAACCTCGACTGAGTAACTTTATTATTCGAAGAACGTCAGGCCAAGCATAAAGTTCTTCATCTTTAACTGTCGGCCATTTGCAGCATTTTGATGCTTTCTTCATACACCGTACTTAAGCCCCATCATTAGATAATGAAAGAATTTTACCAGGATAGACTTCGTTATTCCATGTTATAAAGACATGGTCACCAACTTTATATCCATAGGTATTTTTTTCAAAAGGAATAATCTTCGATATCTTCACATTACTTTCTACTTTAACTTATTTTCTTTTACGTCGTGTTGATATTGCAGGTGTGTCCTTATCCGATACTTCAATTGTCCATTCTAGAGTATGTTCTCAAGGGCAATGTTGCCAACTACAAAAAAAAATTAAAGTAGGATTTGGTAGGCCTTGGAGTATTGCTCCAATCACACTGTTACAAAACGGTGAGGGAATGATACTTTTTTTTAAGGACAAATTTTGAACTATATTTAAAAATATTTCCATTCGCATTTATGAAACTATGAACTCATATAGGTGTAGTCAATACTATCCTATAGAAGTAAAAAAATATGATAATAAACAATTTGTTAGGAATTTTACATTTTAAGTTAATGATTATCTTCAAATTTAGCGCTTGGGACTTAGTGAGGGAATGATTTTCAGGGTACTTTCTTGGACATATCTTTGGTGTTTATCATATAAAAAATAAATTTGTTTCATACATTCGTAGATCTAGTACAGTCGTATTATTAAAAAAAAAAAAACAACTTTTCATAATTGACGATCCTGATTTATAAAAATGATCAAGGACATCAATTTCGATTGTTGTTTTTTTGAGAATCAACCATATATATTCTGTAATAAATTTAATTAATACGAATGGTTAAGTTGAAACGTTTGATTTAATATTTATTAAAAAGGTTTTTATATATGAGTTATATATTTGATTTTTATTATTGTCGTTGTAGATTGAGAACCACGGAAGTTTGGTGCAGAAGCACCGATGATCAGACTTACGATAATATTTATTAACCCTAATTAGGACACCTACGCGTAATCCGCTAGCTAATATAACGAACTTTGTTTTAAAAGCGTATCGACTTTCGGTCGGGAACGTTGTAAATTTATGGGGAAAGTATTATTAAATGTCAAGTGTGTGTTTCTATGACGTAACAGATGATACATTTTCATGTACATATATTTTTCTTCTTTTTGCAGAATTAATTATCATTATTATTATTATTATTATTATTATTATTATTAATAATAATATATACGTATGATTTATGAAGTATTATATTATAACAGACGTGACAGACGATTTAGAAGATCCAAGGTGCACGTGCTTTAATTGGAAGCTTTCGTGAGTCATGTAGCAAGCGTGAGTAACTCGGTATGGTTTCTAAGATTTGCTGACAAACAGTGGTAGTTTTCTGCAGAGGCGTAAGAACTATACGCCTACGTGTATGGGGAACCAGGGTTATTTTAAATAAAACAAATCAAGTTTAAAGAAAATAATATTGTATTGTTTGAGTACTTAGTTTGAAACTGATTCTAAATAGTGCAACTGAATACGATTATAATTTAATATAAAAAAATTAATTATTTTAAGGTTTAACATCAACATTCAATTACACCTGATGGGGTGGGTGGGGTGATAGGATATAATATAAAATTTGTCATTGAGAAAGATTTGATTGAGAAGAAAATAATATTGTATTGTTCGAGTACTTAGTTTGAAACTGATTCTAAATAGTGTAACTAAATACAACTATAATTTAATATAAAAAAATTAATTATTTTAAGGTTTAACATCAACATTCAATTACACCTGATGGGGTGGGTGGGGTGATAGGATATAATATAAAATTTGTCATTGAAAGTTTATTCAATTCATTCGTAATTAATTTTTATTAAAATAATAAATCATACCTTTATATATGATAATATTATTTAATATAATATATTAAATAAATTAACAAATATTTTAAAATTATCATTAAAATAATTGGAATTATAATATTATATAATAAAAATGGTAGAGAATCAATTATTATAACGATGGTTTTGATTATAGTACATTTCACGTTAATTACAAACACACATTTATAATTTTTTTTTAAATTCCATTTAAATTTCATTCAATTATTTAACTTAATTCTTTTCGATTATTAAATATTACAAATCCTAATGAGAATAATTTTATTTCTTCTTTTTCTTTTTTCTTGTTTTTTATTTATTATTTTTTTTTTTTTGGTTTGTTTGTTATTTAGCAGTCCAAAATTTTCGCACGGTTTTCTATGTAAAAAAGGTGTATAAGTTGTGCTGTGTGGATACGTGCGACGATGAAACGAGTTTTGCATCATCGCCTTCTTTTACGAAATAATTTCAATTAAAGCACTTTCTAATCGTAAGTCCTCGCAATTAGAGTGGACGAAATTGCAGGAGTAACGTCGAACGTCGACGTTCAGATTCGTTCGTATGCGCCAACGAGATGTTAGCAATTGCTATCAAAACCTTTATTCATATACACATGTACACTCACACAACATATTTATATATATATATATATACGAATTATTAAACATCGTCGCATTAAAATCCGATTTATTCTCGCTCTTCCGTCATTCCTGAATTTATTTAAACGGTGTCCGTTAAGTGTACCCCCCACCATCACGACTCGTTGATAACTTTCGAGGAGAAATTTCATCAACGCGTTCAAATCTCCAAATACATATATATATATATACACATATACACATAATTATAATACATAAAATGTATAAAAATATATAATTGTTATAATATATAAATAATAGAATATATCAATTTCTTAATAATCAAACCTAACCTAAACTATTTCATATAAATTACATATTTGTCATAGAAAAAACTACACTCTCTTTACAGATAAAAAAAAGAACATTGTTAAAATCAATGAAAATATTTAAATTTGTTGTATATTATATTAATATTAATAAAAATTTAATTAAAATTGCAATTGTAAGATTTTGAGAATACAAAATGGTTAGAAATCAAAAGGTTAGAATACAATAAGATTAGTTTGGTTATAAATCACAAAATTATGTTACAATAAATAGGATGATTTGATGAGGAGGGTATACAAGTGAGAGGTTTATGTTAGAAAAAAGAAAAAAAAAAGATAAAAATAGATAGAAATGGGGAAAGATGGATGATAGAAGGAAAGCACAAAGCGTGGCCGCGCGAAAATAGCGGTAACTCGGGGTATAATGTGATGCAGCAGTAGCATCAGCACACACAAGCGAATATACTATTACTGTAATTTCTACTGTAGGCAAGAAGTCAGTAAGCTTTTAGTATATGCGTGACACGTATACTACGTCGGACTCCTGTCGCTCATAATAAAAGCTTAAAACAATGCTCTAAACAGACACTAAATGATAGCAAAAGTGGATACATCTGGACCCACTCTCTTTCTCTTTCTCTCTCTTTCTTAATATTTCTACAAATTTCTAAACACTTATTGTTCATACTCATTTATTTGTTAGAACAATGAAATTATTTACTTCTAGTTTTACACTAATATTAAACACATTTCAAATCATTAGTTAAATCATTTGATAATGTTTCAAACCTGACTACATTTTTAATTGTTCGTTTTTGACCAATCGTTAAACTCTCCTAAACAAAATTTTGTTCAAACAAAAACACACACACACACACACACACATTACATTCAGACGTAATATTTTTGTTTTCAATTTATTTTCAACATTGTTAGAAAAATGTTTAAATAAGTTACATTCATAATCGTTATCAGGGTCGTCTTAATGTGTTTCGGTAACGTAGAAGGATCGTATCCGGTATTTGAAGGCTAAATCTCGTTTTCTTATCTGAACGTAACATCCGATCGTGAATCACTTTCAAAGTTATTCGAGCACATACGTGCAAATATAAATTCGATTAATCAAGATAAAAACTAAGATTTATAGAAATTAAATAATAATAATAATAATAATAATAATAATAATCATCATCATCATCATCATTATCATTACAAATGACATTTAATTGAATTTTTTCTTTGTATTATTTCATTTTCATTTAGATTTTTTCTTAATGTTTCAAAAAAAGAAATCTTTCAATCGTTATAAAAGTTAAAAAGAGAAAGAAAGAAAGAAGATATGGGGGCCAATGATCCGTTGGAAAGGAAACGTATCGCTCGAAATAGAGTTACGGATGGGAGACAAATAACACGTGCAGCCAGCCCATTCGTTTCGATCACTCCGAGAGATCATTCCAGATACGCACAATGTTTTTTCGATTTTTTTCTTTCTTTCAAAATTGCAACGATACATTTTTGATTCCAAAAAGTTCGAATTTTGTTTCTTATTCTTATTGTTTTATTGTGTTACTCAACTTAACACGTTGAGAAGCCACGTCAGACATCGATGACTGACACTAGACATTACGTTTAGGCCACGTCCGTCACAGGTGACTGACACTTTCAACTATTTTTTCAATACAAAGTGGCCTGTGGCCTGGCAGCAATTCCATAAAAATTCGCGTGGCGCTCAACATGTTCATAAGTGACTTACTTAACAAGGAAGTGAATACTTAACATCAATTTATACTTTGCATTAAACTTCGATTTTCTTTTACAAAAAAAAAGAAGGATTAAGATACAAAACGAGGATAATAATCGGCCCAGGAAGCAAAAGAAAAAGGGTTGGGTTTAAATCGATTGTGTTTGCTCGCCACTCTAATCGAGAATACCTTTTTAGAAACTTCAAATATTAGCCGAAATCGTTATTGGACTCTCGATATTCGAGTTTCATGATTAAAAAAAAAAAAAAAAAGAAACCACTTCATCCTGATACTCAATCTATTTTTCTTCGTTGATGGGGTTAAATGGTAATGGGGTATGAAAAACGTGGGATAGGTTGATGCAGAATGAGTAGGGTTTGCCCTTTACCTTTTTGCTTCAACACCTTTTTGTAACTCTTACAATTTTTATGGACGAGTTTTAAATTTATAATTTTTTATATTTTATTTTATATTTTATTTTGTCAGTTGACGATGAAGTTGAACGATGCTGAGCGTCTGTCAGCTGTGACTAATGCGATTTAACGTTGAATGTCAAGCACCGGTGACTGACACGGCCTCAAGATGAACTTAAGTTTTTTTTTACTGAGAACTGACGTGGCACTCAAGGTGTTAACGCGATCAGAAGAATCAATGGACCAATCATCGAACGCCAATACTCCCCTTCCCCTGGGGGAGGATCCCCCTATTTTTGTCCTCCCTTTCTTTCCTTTCTTTCTTTTTTCTTTTTTTTCTTCCCGCCGTTTCTACGACCGGATAGAATCAGGGTGGAAAAGGGAGAGGCAGGGTTCACCTAGAGAAGAAGGGTGTCCCTTTCTAGAACACGCCTAATTTTTTTTTTCTACGATACCCGATATGCAGATCGGAAAGCGAAAAGTGTCTATGCAAATGCTGACGGTGAACACACACACATACTAACACATATAAACGTATTATAATAAAAAAAAAGAAAAGAAAGAAAGAGAAACGAGAATAGGACCCCCAAAAACTGGTTCTTCGTTTCATTTTTATTTATAAATGTATGCATATATATATATATATATATATATATATATATATATATATATATATGTATCTATATGTGTGTGTGTGTGATATAAGTTTGTATTCGTGTTACTACGTTCGTTGAAATTTCGTGTGTGTGTGTAGCTTATAATAAATCGTTTCTTTTGCTTCTTCGTGTTAACCGTGTGTTTTATGGATCGTGTCCTTTGTGCTTTTTTCCTACCAAAGGGTGTATACTACTGTAAGAAAGAGAAAGAGAAAGAGAGATAGAGAGAGAGAGACAAAATGTACGAATATTTAATGTTCTCTCTGGCACAGCTTCGAAATACGACGTTGACGTTTCAACGGTCGCGGAACCCAAATGCGTGTGAAAACTACCATTCGAACGATACTTCTTATAAAAAAAAACTTGCTCAACTACATTTCAATCTTTTTCTTTTCTTTCGTTCTTTCTTTCGAATTTTTATTTAGTCAATTATTTGAAATCTTTTTATTGGTTATCTTAAATTATCCGTGATTTTTATTAGGACAAGTTAGACTTCAAATTATATTACGGTCATTTTGTTTTATATAAAGTTTCAGTTGAAATATTTATAATAGGTATTCGATGTCTATTGGGGATATTATTAATTAAAATTATTTTTTTATCATTATAAGGATTTGATAGGTATTTCTTGTTAATTTATTTGTAATTTTGTAAAAATATAATTGATTGGCATTTGAAAAACCTTTTGGTCGTTTTCTAAGTTATTTGCTAAATGAGGATGACAAAATTAGAACTCAAATTGATTAAGTACTTTTAAAATCGTAAGATTGATACCATTTCAAAATGATACCACTTTATATAATAAAAATATAATACAGAAAAAAAAATTCATCGTCTCTCAAAGTGGCTCACACTTATCAGTCAACTCATCTGTTTCTTTTTTGTATTTTTTATTTATTTTTTTATTTTTTTGAACAAAAAGGATCACGAAGGTGCGATAAAGAAAGAATGGAAGAAAGAAATAAAGAAAGAGAAAAGAAAAGAAAAGAAGTGCACGGAACGCTTAGCTGGTCCTCGGAGAAGCTAAGCTACTCGTAACTTCGTCCAGGAAGACCCAAAGGTCTGACTCGTTGTAAATCCAATTAGCACCCGTGGCTTTGAAGTGGCTTTTCCCACTTGTACTTCCAGTTCCTCATTCGTTTCGAACGTTCAGACACCGTCGTCCCTAGTGTCAAGGACTCGCCGGAAGTATTTCTTTCTTTTCCCTTTTATATCCCTTAACACTAGATTGCCCGAGATTTCTTGTATAGCTATATTGCCCAAAAACAGTCAAAATGACTCGCATTGTGAAAAAATAACTAATGTGTAAACAAATTTGTTTAAAATTAATTTTTAATATTTCTTATATTATTTACAGTTATACAACAAGTTATTAGTAAATATTAACAATAAAAACCAAATTCTAAGAAATTGTGTCATTATATACATAATTGTTTTTCTAATTGAAAATAAAAAACAGTCAAAATGACTGCCTTGGGCAATCTAGTGTTAAATAAAACAAAAAGAATCTGTCAAAAAATGTCTCACCAAATTTTCATCAATTTCTTATTTCATTTTCTATGCTTGTATGATTGTTATTTTTTTGAGAGAGAGTTTTGTTTGTTTTTTTTTTTTTTTTTAGATTAATACAATTTACTTGTTCTACTAATTCTTAGAATATTTATTACTGTATTAACAATTAAATTATTTTGTTAAAAATAAGAATAGATTGAACGAACTAGACAACAACAAAAATAATGATAATAAAATAAGATTACTTTAATAAATAAAATGAAGTTGGGATCGTTGCGCGCGCACGTGTTACTGTAAAAGAGACGCGCGCAAATACACGCGTATATCAAAGAACAACACAACATCGAGGGGAGGACGTGGCTCGTTCTTCGTCAGTGATCCTCGGCCGTGTGTTAACGAGCAATATGCGTCCGGTTCAACGTTTATATAGATCATCGTCAGTATAAGCAGTCATCATCCTCACTAACACCCCTTTACACCAACCCACTTCACCCTAGCTCACCCTCATCCTCAACTTGATTAAAAAGTTCATCGTCTTTTTATTAACAAGACACTGTACACTTTTTTAAATCATTCATTTTCAATTTGAAATGTATCATCTTAAATAATCATTAACAAATTTACAAGGTTATTAGAATATAAAAAAAAAAAATACAGAAGAAGATTTTTATATATTTTAAGTATTTTAACATCTGCTATATGTTTTTCTTTGACTTGAAAAAATCGTTTTGCATACGACGTTGGAGGTTCAAGGGGAACTAGAAAGAGGGAGGGTTAGAACGGTTGAAGGGGAGGGGGGAAGACGGAACGAGGCCCCAGTTGTTCGTTGCATTCTGACACGTGATTGTACCACGAAGATCAGAAAGGATCTATGCCTCACTGCATCTCCGCCATTACCTAAGCGCGATCGCATATCTTTGGTTACCGATTCGCGAAAAACCTTCAATGTATTATACTTTTATTTTGATTTTATTTGAAATTTTAGAGAGAAAAAAACAATTGAAATTATTCAGAATTATTTTTAATATAATTTCACATTCATTGCATGTGAAAATGACTTTTTTGGGGTATATTAATTCGATCGAAATTGAAACAATTCATCGACCATTTTAAATTACAATTATTAAATTACAAAGAATAATTTTCGTATCGATTTATGATTATTTATTAATTTAAATGAGATCCTTTGTGTTAATTAAAAAATGAAGAAAGGTTTTTTTTTCTTTTTTTATAGGTTAGGTTACCCCGTCGATAATTTACGGATAACACATGATAATTACGCTAATGCGACACACACTCAACGTGAATCAATGCGATACATTTCCTGAACGACGGAATTCCGTTTTCCGTTTGTCCCGAGCAAATATAGCCTCCCGTTGGTTGGTTTGATGGTGTTATCGATGGTGATGGTGCTACTATATGAGATGGTATTAGTGATGTCGTTGATAAAAGAGGAAAAAATACCAATGGTATTAGTAGTAGTGGTATTTGCAATAGTATTTGCTGTGATGGTACTCGTTCGATTTTCTATCCACTTGTCTCCTGTGCAAGAGGGTTCAACGAGATAGAAAGAGAGGGTTTGGGGTGAAAAAAGGGGTGAACAGGGATGAAGGTTTTACCACGTGGTTGATCGTGCATGTTGCGTAGCTTAAGGATAGTTTCCATGTAGTTGCAAGTGAATGTTTGCACGTACAACCACCTGTACGTTTTCTTCTTCTTTCTTCTTCTTGTTTAACGTAAAAACGTGAACTCGCACGTGTTACCTAGGTCGGTCAAAGGGGGTGGTAACACACACATATATACACATATACACCCTACGGATCGTATTTTACCCCGCAGGGCCCGGCTACTTACGCTAAATGTAAACACGTTCTTCGTAAACATCACTTTTACCTACGTCACCCTCTTTTAACTCTTCTACTCGTATGTAAGTAACTGTATATATAATTGTATAGGTGTGTACATATGCGTGTGTGTACTCTCTTATCGTTCAGAAGTATTACACATTTGTATGAGTTAATATATATATATATATATACTTTGTTCAGTAGTATTACACATTTATATACATATGTATCTGCACGTTAAACACATACTTACACATACTCGTGCATTTTCGACGTGCTTCTAAACAAGAAACGTGGATTAATTCATACCAATATCCTACGTTTTCTCTTGAGAAATCAAACTTCGTATTATTTCTTTCTTTCATTCTTTATCGTATGAATATTTTTTGTTATATTACGAATATACGATAATTAGAAAGATAAGTATAATACGTATTAAAATCTATTGGGAATGTAAAATTGTGGTTGAACTTTTTCGATCGAATGAAAAATACCTCCCCTCACCAAAAAAAAAAAAAAAAATTTGTTATATTTTTTTCTTTGTTCCTTTTATTCTTATTTCTTTTTCTCTTGATGATCATCAAGTCGACCAATTGAGCGTAGAATATTCGCATACGCGGACATATTAATACTTCAACGGCGAACAGGAAACGCGTAATTTTACGTTCTTACCACCGGTGTCATCTGTTCACGGCAACGTTTTACGTAATTCATTACGCTCCCGGTATTGAAGATTGTGTGTGTGAGTTTTAAAAGAGAAAAGTGTCAGAAGAAACTTCTCTTTGACGGTTAAGTACTTAACTTCTTATATATATATCAAGAGAGTATAGGTATATAATATATTCTTAAAATTCTTATAATATGTATTTAATTTATTTATTTATTCTTATAATTAGTATTATTTATATATTTTTATTTTTATACACACACGCGTGTGTATGAATTTTTCTTTGATTATACATATATAACAAGTTTAAATACGTGTATATATCTAAGTGTGCATTTAAGAGAGGAACGTGCATACAAATCAATTGATATTCAAATAACTTTTCAACGAGTTTCTCGTTATAGCAATACATTCCACATATCATACGCAGGATTTCTCTCTCTCTCTCTCTCTCTCTTTTTCATATTCACTATACGCACTCCAATTACCCTTAAACAACAGGTTACTGTGGGGCTGCATCGTTACGGAATATCTATCGACTGATGCATACACATTTCAATAACTTAAATCGACTACACTTCGCTAAACATCGACAGATGATTATCTAAATTTTATCATACAAAAAGTCAACATCATCCCCATCATCCCTATCCTCCCCTTCATCCCCTTTTCTCTTCCATTGCAATCTATTTTTAATAATACTTTTATTTGTTATACTCATTTTTTCTGTTACTCGTTGAATAATTTCATTTGCAGTCATTCACTTCCAACGTGATTATCATTCATTTGCATACTTTTTTTTATTAGATAAGTGAATGAAATTTTTGTCAAATAATTTTTATACATTTTTTCATGTCTTATCGAATTTTCACTAATCATTATTTATGTCAATAATTTTTATATTTTTTTTTCTTCTTCATTTCCTGTGTAACTCATTAAATATATAATTTCACTTTAATCATTCATTAAATTAAATCACTCGTACGCGAAATTTTGTTCTAATTCTTTCTCTTTTTTATTTCCAAAAATTACTCATACAAATGTCATCCAAAAGTTATCCAAGTTATCTTTTAAGTGTTAATAATATTTTACGTGATAATCATTTAACTTACACCTACTTATATTTACTTACATATGTACGTGTATATTCCTTACTTTTTTTTTTTTACTGGGTAAGCAAATGTTCAAAGAGTGAAACAGAAAGAGAAAAAAAAAGAAAAGTAAGTAGAAGCACGTTTATCGATGCTCTCGTGGCAGGAGAACAAACGAGATTACTCTTGTATTAATCTACCCTCGAAGGGCCCGCCCTCTTGCACTTCGCCGGCGTCAACCGGATCGAGTTGCTTCTTTCCCTTTCTCTCACTCTTTCTTTCCTTCCTTCTTTCTTTCTTTCTTTCTTTCTTTCTTTCTTGTGTGCGCGCGCGCGCGTACACGTCTTCTGGAGAGATGAACACGCAAACCCTTTTTTTTTTTTTTTTTCGACGTCGAGTACTCCTATTCTTCGTACCTCGTCTCGACGACGAGAGAACTCGTGATACTTGTCAATGCATACTTTTAGCACAAACCAGACAGGAACTTACGAATACTTTCAACTGCAATGAAAATCAAAAGGTTTATTGCAAATATATATTTGAAGTTTCTTATTTTGTTTTGGTTTTACTTTTTGGATAACTCTTTTCATACATATATTAATCATATTATTCATATATTATTTTTAATAATAATTTATTTATAAAATCTTGCAATTACCAGTGCAAGTGAAACAACGGATCGAGTTTCTAATTATTTTGTAAAATTTAACAAAATTTTTACTATTACCCAAAACAAAGTTCAATAATTAATTAATACAAATGAATAAATGTATTCAAATTAATATTTTATTTATATTAAATAAAAAAAAAAAAAATGTTTCGTACCATCTTCAGTATGCAATTACTGCATAGCAAATGATTGAACATGATAAAAGAAAATATAATAATAAAAGAAAATCATTCTCATTCATTTCTATTCTTCTATATCTTTTGAAAAGAAACTTATTGGATATACTTGTGAGGGATGACGGCCGTGAGAGAAAGGTTAGAGAATAGTAAAGCTAGAAAATAGGAAGACCGATGAATGGTGAAGAAATAAGTGGATGGAAAGAGTATAAGAAAAAGAAGGATAGAAATAAGTGATCGTACAGTAGTATATGTAAATCTCAACACAACCATACTCTCAGTCTATAAAGAATATATCTAATTCGTATATAAGAGTATGTGTATATAAAAAGAACCTAAGATAGTATATGTGTAAACTGTATAAGAATATATCAAACTACTATGAAAGTATATGTTTAACAGTATAAGAGAGTATATTATGACAAATCGTGCTATGTATTATCTATTTCTTCGGTGATTTGCTTGTCCCATATAAAACTTATCCATCGTTAATTTAACACATACACACGCACACACATATAATATATTAACTTGGCAAACGTTTGAATGAGTAAGAGAAACATATAAAACTTATAAATGTATTGTATCACATATGTATCTTAATCTCTCTCTATCTTTTTCTAAAACCACATATACGTATACATATAAATATATATATATGTTAGTGTGCAGATGAAAAGAAGAGAAGTAAGGGTAGGAAAAAAGATAGAGAATGAGAGAGGTGGATATAATATTATATCGAGGGTAGGCGTGGTTTAAAAAAGGGGGCGGTACCAGCGATACTCGTTTACTCTTTCTCTCTCTTTCTCTCTCTCTCTCTTTTTCTCTCTAACTGGTCCCTCGTTTATACCGTGTGTCCGTTCCTTTCTCTCTCTCTCTCTCTCTCTCTCTCTCATACTCATTCTTACTACTACTACTACTACTTGTTCTTCTGCAATTCCCCTTCCTTTTCCAACACACCGTGTGGCATCGAACTCCAGGACCACGGATCGAGTCCTTTACTAACACACATACATTCACATACATTCCCTCCTTCGGAAAGAAACAGAGATGGAGTGAGGTTGAAGAAAACGAGTAGCAAGATCGGAAGCGTGTATTACGATGAAGATGATCGAGATATGGGTAAGGTGGGGGAAATTGGGTCGTGTTTCTTTGTCTTAGCTTAGATCTCGATTTCTTTTTTACTCTTTCAACCCTACCCCAAGTCTTTCCCTCAGTCATCCCCCTCCCACCACCACTCTTCTTTCTTTCTTTCTTCCTCCCACTTCTTCCTATATTTTACTCTCTTTGGTAAAGCGATCACGTCGTTTCTGCAAACGCATTTAACGATGTATATATATATATATGTGTGTAGTAAATACGCGAGCTTCTTTTACAATACTCGAAATTCTTACGTGCCAGTTTTAATATGTGTGCGAGATCACAGTCAGGATTGTATCGTAGATTGTGGGTGGGTTAGTGGGTGGTAGTTGGTGGGAGAAGAAGTGGGAGGTTGAAGTACTAGTTAAGGAGGGGGGGAGAGAAAGAGCTAGTGCAAGTTTCGACCAATCGTATTGCTTGGTTTTATCTCGATACGTTTATCTCTCGCGGTGCTCTAGCGCTTCGTGGCTTCTGTATATATGTGTAGATGATATAATTTTGGTGTATGTGTTTCCTACGTTTTACTCCCACTTTCTTTCTCTTTGTAAATGTGTTGGTTGGTGTATACGTGTTTGTATTGACTTTATACAAGTATTGACTGTATACTTATAATATACATGCATGCACACATGCACACATATGTCGTTCAGATTCCACTTACCTTTATACACGTTAATGTAGACGTGTTATGCGAGATCAGCCGATCGTGCATCGGTTTTTTTTTTTTTTCTATTCTTCTTGTATCACAGAACATTACACATTATGTTTGTGTGTGTAAATGTGTGTTTATGTATTCGTATGTGTGTATAGTATTTCTACTTGATATCTGACCGAATGTTCGGATAAGATTGAAACGACTACGACGGTTTTCGTAGAAATTTGCTATCGATTATTTTCTGATATCGCATCTCGTAAAACTTTATTCGAAGGATTATTGTTAAACGATCAATAAATTTACGATTATTGTTTAAACCTTTTTATACTTATGTGTTACTTTACTTTTATTTCTCTTTTTTTTTTAGAATCTTTATATAAATGATGTAATGTAAGAATTTGATTCATTATTGACATTTAGGATTTAAACTAAAATTAGATTTCACGAGAATGAGTTAAAGATAATGTTTAAATTAAATCAATGACCAATATGTGTGTCAAGGATAAAATACATTTTTTTGGTTATCGTTAAATTTCTTATATAAGGATGAAATTTGTATCTTTCAATTTTATTTAATAATATATCAAATAACTGTCAATAATTGAAGATATTTTAATTAATATATTTATTATTTAAACTATATTAATTAATTATTATATTTATATATATATATTTAAAATATATTAATTAATATATTAAATAATATTTATAAATTGAACTAAGTTTATAAATTAATTATTGACAATTGGAATGAAACTAAAACTTGCTTTTATATTTTAGAAACAAATCTGAAAAGATTAAAGGCTCAAAAGTGTATAGGAATAAATCGTTAATATACATACATACATAAATATACAAATATATATATAAGAAAAATATTTCAAGACCTACTTGGCCATTTCGTGTAAGATTTATGCTCGGTAGAAAGTAAAAGGACCTCCTCGTAGAATTGAGTGGAGGGAAGAAGAGGATCTAGTTTATATATTTATGTATATGCATATATATATATGTACGAACGTATGTTACTGTATTAGTATGTTTAGGTCCCTTTGTATAAGTCGATTTGAGAGTATACCGGCGGAAATATTACACATATCTTGTCATTAATAGCCGCCGACTTCCGTCCGGTTGACGATTCTAACCAACCCGATGGGGGTAACGCATCGAAACCATCAAAACATACAGAAGCCACACGGTTAATCTATCTATCTCTTTCTTTCTTACTTTTTTTTTTTTTTATTCACTTTTTCCTTTTTTTCTTTCTTTCTTTCTTTCTTTCTTTCTTTCTCTTTCCCCGTGGGATCGCAGCGGGGGCTCCATAAAAATATATTTTTAGCTTCCACGAGAATTCTTCCACACACTCATGGTACTTACGCACACACACACACACATACACATATACAGACTCATCTTTCCTTCATCCTACTATTTCTTCTGTCTCTTTCTTATTTTCGAAGAGAAGAGAAAGAAAGGAAGAGAAAGAAGCGCCGCATGAAAAAAAAGTCAGTCTTTCTCTCTCTTTCTCTGTTTCTCTCTCTTTCTCTCTCTCTTTCTCTAAGGGAAGAAAAAAGATACGGAGAGGAAATGGTTTAGACGTGTAACGACACAAGACTCATATCGACTAATTCAAACACCACGTGCACTCGATACACTTCATCCTCTTCTCTTTTCCCTTCTAACTTACCTTACTTTCTTTCTTTCATTCTAAAAATATCA
The DNA here is from genome assembly GCF_049000335.1 of Polistes dominula. NCBI lineage: Eukaryota > Metazoa > Arthropoda > Insecta > Hymenoptera > Vespidae > Polistes > Polistes dominula. The sequence continues at coordinate 1,542,069 of NW_028301042.1, forward strand.
ATTTATTCATTTTATTGATATTTTTTTAAACAAGTATCGTTTAGTTACAATATTGATGTTAATAGTACATGTGAAAGTATATCAAGTGTCTCAAGTTCCGTTGTTCCTCTCATCTAACATTTTGAAAATTAATCGAAATATTTTCTAACCTATTTTGTGGATTTACAAAATAAAAAACATGTGCGTAAGTATGAAGCATCGAATTTTTCTGATTCCGTTGTTCCTTCTATTTTATTTTTTGTAAAATGATTGAAGTATTTGCTAATCTATCTCGTAGAATTAAAAAATTGAAAACATTTGTGAAAAATTGGAAGCATTGCATGTTTCCAATTCCGTTGTTCCTTCCATTATTTCGAGTATTTTCTAACCTAACCCGTAGAATACCAAAATGGAAACCACGTTTGAAAGCATGTAACATCAAATGTCAATTCCATTGTTTCTTCCATTTAATTTTTCATAAATTGATTGAAATATTTTCCAACTTATCACGTACAATTACAAAAATTAAAAACATCTGTGAAAAATATGAAGCATTGAATGTTTCCAATTCCGTTGTTCCTTTCATTATTTCGAATGATCTTTAACCTAACTCGTAAAATAAGAAAATGGATACCACGTTTGACTATCGAGTGTCACCATGTTCCCTTGTCTGGAATTATTTCTAATGATAAAAAAAAATATATTTTCTGACTAAGAAAAAGAATTTGCCTTGAAGGAGAATATTCTCGCATCGATGATCTCAGAAATGTATAATTGGATCGGATGTTCGCGTATTTGACTTATGTATAAGTGTATGTGTATTAAATCGTCACGTGTGCAACAGATTGAAGTGAACTATGTGTGTCGAGCAAAAAAAAAAAACGTCCAATGAGAAGTTCCTAACGTGACATCAACGGAAATGTGTCTAGAATCGTGTGTAAGTTTTTCAAAATGACATCAATAATCAATGATAGAAAAATGAACGAATGAATTATAATACATTTAACGTACTTGACACTTTAATGGTCGCACGTGTACCCAGTCAAACGTCGTCAGGGACCTAGTAATATTTTTCACGTAAAAATTAACATAAAACAAAAAAACAACAAATTTAATTTTATATATTAAGTTATAAATAAAATAACAGTCAATGTGTGTATGTGTGTTCTGGTTATGGTCACACATGTTGTGTGAGCGACACATTAAAGTGTTAATATACTTTTAAAAAATTCAATGCACAATATAAAATAATTATTTCAATTATTATATCGTTGATTTTTCTATTACAATTATTATTATTATTATCATATTCTAACCTAGAAATAATCATTGGTTAAATCGAACGGGGAAAATTAACTGCACGTAGAACCAGCAACAAGTGATCCACGTGCTTCCGAACACGGAAACTTTGCCTTGCCTTCTACTAGAACACTATGTGCTGCTATGTGTGTAGTTGTAGTAGTAGTAGTAGTACAAAGGAACGTCTCGGTATTGTGTCACAATGGTATTGAACTAGGATACCCTATAAACCGAAAGCTTTACCTTTTAGAACCCTCCTCCTACCATTCTACTTCATACCATTTTCTTCTCTCACTGACTAGCACCGTTTATCCATACCCAATTATACACTCGATTCAATCCAATAATCGATTCGATTCGATATCATTCAATATTCATTTAATTCACTTTTAATATTCTATTTCAAATAAAAAAGAAACAAAATTACAAAAATTTATGACAAAATGTAATATAAAAATAACTTCCTTGTTATTTCGTGCATCTGTCTATTACAATTGGATGAATTTCTGTAGAAAAAAAAAAATGAAAGAAAAAAAAATGTTAGGGGTTGAAAAATACTTTGTTTACGATTATCACAGTCAATCGAATTCGAATGGTTTATGGGTAAAAGAATAAGAAGAGTTGCTAGTTCATAGATCGATCGTTTGATGAAGGGATCGAAGGAATGAGTCAATGTATTTATGTGTGTGTTTGTGTGTGTGTGAAGAAAGTTGAGAAGATCGTGTTAGTCGTCATCGTTGAATCTTCGTCTGGCACAGTCGATCGCTTTTGTATAGGAACACATAGTATTCGTCTTTGGCTAGTCGGGTAAAGCCGGCAAGTGCCGAGTCACGCCTTGACAAACAGGGATGTCAAACAGATGTTTCAAGCCGACCTTTCTTTAGGGTCTCTGTGAGAGACCTCGCCAGACGCACTTCTCGTAAACCGTACGGGATATTTTGTTCTTCTTCGTATTTTCTAACAGACGCGCAATACTCCTTTAACGATTAGCACAACTTCTTTTTAAGATGATCACTTATCTTTTTAAGTATAATAAGAAAAAAAGTAAATAAATAAATCAAAAGATAATTTAGATAATCTACAAATGATGTGTATGTGTGTATTAATGATAAGAACTTGAATGGGAAGTTTCAACAACAACAAAAAACATATCGTATTAGGTTTAATAATTTTGTTAACTGTCTTTTTCATCATTTTCAAAGATAATTAATAAATAAGATTGTTTTAATTATATTTAAAAATAAAAATAAAAATATATAAAAAAAAGAATAAGATTACGATAAATTGAGTTTATTTTAATATCGGTTACAGTGTTAGGCAAGTTATGAATAGAAAAAGGTTAAATAATTTAACTTGAAAACGTTATAGAGTGCTGAGTGTATGATGATTCTCGTATAATTTCAATCTCATATTTCTTCCTTGACGTATTATATACATATAAGTAAGTATGTGAATAAAAATATACATCTTAAAGATACTTCATAATTTTTTAGAACAATGATCAAAAATCACAGAAGTTTCATAAATTATTTTATAAATTGAATATTTCAAATACGTGTATTTATATAATTAAAAACAAACATGTATGGTGTCAGTATAATCATAATTTGGAAAAAAAGACTTGAAAATACCTGTTGATATTGTTCAAGACTACAACGTAATGAGAAAATACCAAACAATATTAATAATAATAATAATAATTATTATAGAAATAGTAATGGAAACGAAAATCATGTCATTTATAATATTTTTATGAGAATTAGTGCAAGAGATGAAAATTATTGAGCACTTTCTCTCTCTCTCTCTCTCTCTCTCTCTCTTTCTCTCTCTCTTTCTCTCTTACTCTTTCATTAAAAACGGATTTATGATCGTGAACGGACGATTATAAAGTCAACAAATTAATCTGCCTAGGGAAAAAACCGCGAGAACTAGACCGTGTGTATGTATGTATATGTGTGTGTGTGTGTGTGTGTTAGAACAGGTATATAAAGCTTTCGATAAAAGCTATCGAATTCGAAGCATTATCTTCTTTCTCTGTTCCTCTCTTTATTTTTCTTTTTTTTCCCGTAATTTTTGTTCTCCTTTTTTTCCTTTTTCTCCGGAGGGTGAGAGGGGGTGAAACGCGATCGGCATGCGTGAAAGAGCCCCGTTTGAAAAAAACCCTATAATTGGAGGGACGTCGGGTGTGTGTGGTTCGTGTAAATGGAGATGGAATGTTAAACAATGCCAACCACCCTCCCCCCATTTTCCAACGGATCCCCCGTCCCTTCAGCCCACAACGGTGCAAAAGTACGTATCACGTATTATTTCGATATATATATGTATATATATATATATTTTTTACCAGAACCAACAGTGAAACGTTTAATACTCGCCGAACTTCGATCTGTTGCAAAATCTCATATCACATTTAACCAAAACTTTTTGTTCAACCCTTATTTTCCTATATTTTTATTTAGTCACTAGTATTACTTTTGAACCGGTTTCATCGTCAAATGAAGTTGAAAGTTGTCGTGGAGAAAATAAAAAACAAAAATCAAAGACAAATATCAAACTACAAAGATGAAGCAGATATTCGATAAGGGGTTGCACGAATTAGGGTAGAAATATTGAAAAAATATTTTTAAAATGTAAGAGTTACTAGTAGCTGATTTTACAGGGTAATAGTAGTATGAGAAAGTGTGTTGAATAAACGTACAATTTTCCATACGGAATAAATAAATCCGAGGGGCTTGGAAAAACGTCGAAGGGGCCACCCTGGGTTAGGCAACACGTATGATTGGCTGTCGTCGGGGACTGCACACGAAAATCGCGTCGGTATACGCTTTTCGTTTCGTCTCGTTTCGTTTCGTTTCGTTTCGTTTCGTATCGTTTCGTTTGGGTTTGGTCATTTTGGTCGGTCAGTAAATAGGAATTTGACAAGCGAGGTGTCGGGGTCAGCGTTGCACTTGACGCCGTCAGTGGTTTTCCGTTACTCTTTCCTCTCCTTTCCTAACCCCTCCTCAATCCCCATTCCCCCACTGAATATTCTCAACACTCCCCCCTCCCGTCCCCTCCCCATAACCATCTCGCACTTTTCGTTCTTTTTCTATTTCCCTTTTCATCCTTTTCTACCTTTCCAGATTTTTCAACAAAACAAAATGCATCTCACCTCTCAATCACCTCACTTGAAAATCACACCTCACAGAAATTTAAATCATCCCTTTTTTCGCCTTACTCATCCCTTTTATTTAAGCTTCAATCTTTTCGATTTAAATACTTTATATGTGCGAATCATATTTATCGTTGGATAAAATACAAATTGAAAGTTTAAATGTGTTCTTCTTTTGGTGACCTATATTTGATTAAATAGTTTGTTTATAATAAAAGAATGTGTTTTGTTTTTTTTTTCATTTCTCGTAGAAAGAAGATATAATATGTATTTTCATTGAATTCTGTCAGTAGTAACGTTAAAAACGTTTCTGTTAAAGGTTACGAAAATGTTTGTATTTATTAACAGTAAACATTGAAAGTGTACGTGAGGACGATTGATCGTTAGTTGTTCGGTGTCTTTAAAAGAAGAAAGATATTTTCTTTGGTTAAAATAAATTGTCAACTAGTTTTACGGAATTAGAAGATGAAGGCTTAATTCTAATTGAAATAGTAAGTACGTGATTTTATAATTTATCAAACGGGGGAGGAGGGTTGTGTTTTATTATTATTGATATTGTATTTCCTGTTAGATTATGAGTCAAAGTATTATAAAGTGTATCGAAACTGATAAGCATATGCGATAGGATTAAGACAAAACATTTGTTAAGTCTACAAACTTCTACGATTACTTATTTACGTATAATATTTTTAAATAACATTTGCATGTTTTATTTATTATTTCTTTTTTATTGATTTTAGACAAAATATCTGCAGCATTATATTAGCCATTGTTTTATTTTAGAAAAATTATCGAACAGCAATTAAATAAATTCATCACGTTTGATAATGTTTATCTTAATTATTATAATAATTATTTTTTACTGCAACATCATTACATAAACTTTGATTTTTTGTTCACAGATTTGATTATACAAAATTCAACCTTTTAATTTAATAATTTAATAATTTATTAATTTAATTTAATATTTTAATAATTGAATCAATCGTTTTTAAAACATTGAATGATTTATTTGTTATCAAAAGTATCATAAGATAAATACTATAATTAAATAAATAATAAACCATAATATTTCAATTAGAATTAAAACAACTATCCCTGTAAGCTTTACAGACAATTTTCTTTTTATTTTTCATTTGAAATATCAAAGAAATAATCTCATGGGGGTTAAGTATAATATATTATAAAAGCATAATGAATGAACGTGATCAAAAACAATGCCGAACGTGAATATAACGCCGCATTCCAGTGTCCCCCATTATGAACGGATACGGAACGTCCGCTTGCTAGTTCTTTCGAATTTCGAATCTTTCATTCTTTATTGAATTCTTTATTTCTCTCAATCTTACGCGAAATAGGAACACAACCAACACTCATTACCACCACTAGCACCAACCAATACAAACACCATTACTGAAACCATCATCGTCTCATCTATTTCGCGAGAGTGGGGAGTGGTTTAGGAGGGGGTAAGGTGTAGAAACAGTGGGGGAGGGGTGATGCATATATTCGTTTCACACATCCGCTTCCGGTCTAACATGGAGGCATAATAAAATAATCGCATGGGACAATGGTTTTTTTTTTTTTTATTTACCTGTGTCTTACTTTGGACAAGAATAAGAAAAGAGAGAGAAAGAAGATGATATTCTCTTTCTCTCTTTCTCTTATTAGAAAAAAGGATTACAACGAGAAGTAGAAGTAGAAGAAGAAAGAAAGAAAGAAAGAAAGAAAGAATGAAGAAAAAGAGAAGAGCAAATAAGAGTGGATGAAAGATTCCACGCGGAACGTGTGCCACGTTATCGCGTCGTTAGGGTGATGGTCATAAGGGGATGAGGTTGAAGGGTTCAAGGGTTGAGGGTGTGTTTGTTGCATGCAAAAGAAAGAGAGAGAAAGAAAGAAAGAAAGAAAGAAAGAGAAAAAGAAAGAAATAGAAAGAGAAAGAACAAACTACGGTGTCCGACTACGTTGGTGGGTTTAGTTGGAAAGGGAATGCTGACGATGAAAAAAAAAAAAAAGAAGGAAGAAAGAAAGAAAGAAAGAAAAGAAATAATAATAAAAAAAGGAAGAAATAGGAAGATAGAGAGAGAAAGAGAGTCCTGTGTATTTGTTTAATTATCAACGGTACCGCATTAACTCGTTAATTGAGCGTCAGATGGCGGGCATTGTATCCGGCTGACACGCTTTGTATCCCAGCTTGTATAGCACTCTCTAACAGCCTCTCCTCATCTCTTCTTCTCATCTACATGGATTTTATATTTGTATATGTATATGCATGTGTAAATGAGTCCTACGCGTCTGTCTGTCTGTCTGTCTGTCTTTCTGTCTATCCGTCCGTTCATTCGTTCTCTGTACGTACGTTTTACGAGAGCACATAAACGGTAGTCTCACTAATACAAATAAAGAAACATGTGTTAGTGTAGGAATGAAGCTGCTGTTTCTGCTGCTGCTGCTGCTGCTGCTGCTACTACTACTCTTCCTACCCCCCAAGGTTTCGTTCTTTTCTCTTCTTCCTCTTTCTTTCTTTCTTTATTTCTTTGTGTCACTCTTTCTCGTACGATTAGAGAGCCCTTCTTCTGCTTCTTCTTCTTCTGCTTCTTCTTCTTCTTGTTCTTCTTCTTCATTGGCAAACACACGACTTGTTTTTCGTTTCCCTTTTTTGTTTTTTTTTTTATGCTACCTTTTTCCGTCCTCTTCTTCTGTTTTATAGGAGAACCTCGTGAGAGTCCATACTTCCACCCCATTTAATTCTCATCCTCATCCTTCTCCTCTTCTTCTTCTTCTTCTTCTTCTTCTTCTTCTTCTTTTTCTCTGAACTCGTATGAGTTTGTCACATGCACGCATACGTTTTAATAGTTGGACAGTGGAAAATAAACGTTAATCGTATGGACGAATAATTAGAACAATGACGTACGTGCCATTATTTGCGAACAAGGCTGCTTTGAACGATGCTTTCTCTCTCTCTCTCTTTCTATCTCACATATGCACATATACATCTAAAGAAGTAGACACCACCCACGCATTCTACTCGTATATGTAAAAATCGCGTGTCGTGATCAGACCCTTAACCGTACGAGAAGGGGAATGTGCCCTTTTGTCGATGGATCTAAATGAAGAAACGAAGTATAACGAATGGGGTGGGTGAAAGAGGGGGTTGGGGGTTGTTAGTCTTTTATTTTAACGTGGAATAATCGCATAACTGTCTCGAATTTCTTCATTTTTTCACATGCATCATTTGATTCCCTTTTTTCAAGAAATGTTTATTATTTCATTAGAATGAACAAATAATGTTAACACTATGATGTCCGATGACTCCACGTTGGTGCCATATATATAATAATATAAATAACGACGCTATTTATATTATTTGCAATCAATGATATTGTTCATATTGTATTTTTTTTTTTTTTAAATTATTTCCTTAAACATTATTCATCTCAAATACATAAGACAATGATAATAATAATAATACTTCATAAATTCGTATCTAATTAATCGATTAATCACGTTGCATATATCTATATCGATATTCGATATTACCCTTCTCAATTATATCCTTGAACAATGAAACCTCGTCATTAGAAATCCAATGACAAAAAAGAAAAGGGCCGAGAAGGGCAAGGAAGGAGGAAGGGAGAGGGTGTTGTAGGAAAAACACCAACGTGGTTTCTTCGATTTCCAATTGCAGTCCGCGTTACCTTTCAGACAGGGTAAGATAAAGAAATGAAAATAAATATAAAAAAAAAAAAAAATAAAAAAAAAGAGAGAGAGAAAACAAGATAAAGAAAATAAAAGAAATGAATTGAAAAGGATAAGTAGTAAATATCGGTATTGACTGTCACCACCACCACCACCACCACCCTTAAACCTTACCCTAGCCCTTCCTCCAAACCTTCTACTCTTTTCGACGAGTTACAGAATTGAATTTAACGGAAAAGCCTCGACGCGAAATGGGAGTCGCATTCGATATTTATTGTACGACGGTGCATTAATTACCGCTGTCGTATTCCTCGGGCATTTCTACTCTTCCACGCGGGGTGATAAAGTCCACCATAGAGTGAGAGAGAGAGAGAGAGACAGGGGAAAGGGGGAGTAAAGGGAAGGAGTTTGGTTTAGAGGAAAAGTGGGGGTGGAGTTGAGAGGGTTCCACAGAGGATATAATCCTTTATCTTTCGTTAATAATAGTAATGATAACGAATCAAATAATTGGATCCTGTGGATCATTAGCAACCTACGAGAAAGAGAGTAAAAGAGAAAGAGAGTGAGTGCTCTTCTACCTGGGAACTTAATAAATTAGGTATTCATAGGCTATCCATCGCGAGGTCCGGAAAGAAGCAAGTTTAATTAATCTCGATGCAAAATGTATTTCCAATGGCTGGCAAACGAATTCGAACGAGTACGTTGATACATTTTCATCTCTTCTCTTCTCTTTAATATATATATATATATATATATATATATATATATATATATATATATATATATATATATATATTTCTATCTCTTTCTATTTGTAATCCTCTTGCCGAGCTCGTTGCTCATTCGGCGTCGTAACGCGAGAGACGTCGATTTAATTCCCCGTGTCTTCCTTCTTGTCGGCAGCTCAATTTGTATCGTCAAAGCAGCTGCGCGCACGATCATCCTCCTCCTAGCGCGATAATTACCAAGTGAAAGAAAGAATTAAATAAAAGAAATAAAATAAAATCAAATAAAATATCAACGTGAAAAAAAAACAAAAAATTTGCAACAAAAACCACCACACAATTATTATATTATATATTGTTGGTTGACAATTTTTTTAGTTTACTTTTTTTTCCCCTATTCTTTCTCAAAATGTTCGTAGAGAACTATTTTTTTTTTGTTTGCATATCTTTTGCGTCTTTGATTTTTCTACTTCTTTTTCTTTTCTTTTGTAATACAGTGAACGAAGAAACTTCTTTTCATTGGATTTCGTTGGAACGTCGATCTTCCACATTCCATTCTCGTCCGAAATTCTCATTTCATTTCCCACGTAGTAGTGGTTAGCCTTACCGTTCTCGTATTTCCTGAAGAACAACCCCTCTTTCATTCCTCTCTCCCCTCCCTTAAGTTTCATCTTCCTTCCTTCTTCTTCTTCTTCTTCTCTTCCTTCTTTTCGTATCCTCTTTTTTTTTCTTCTTATTTTTTCTACATCGTTCATAGAGTAAGCGCGGTGCTTTTGCTGCTTGGTTGTTTAATTTCTTTTTTTTTATGTTTTCTTTTTTTTTTTTTTTTTTATTAAACGTAACGCGAGCATTGAAAAGTACGCGGAATAATTCGTTTCATTTTTTTCTTTTTTCTTTCAATTTTATTTATTTTTTTTCTGTTTTTTTTTTTTTTTTATGTATACGTCTCTCTCCTACCCTCTCCTATTCTCTGTCTTTCTCATTCTTTTTGCGTGAATTTGCTTTTGACCGTGAAACGTACGCGCACCTTGCAAAATTAGACCCTAGCAAGAGGTACGGGAGTTTAAAATAATTAAAACGTCTCGGGGAAAAGACAAAAGCCGGTTACCTACCCATCAGTCCAAACGATGATGATGTAAGGGTAGAAAGGAACAGGAGTAGAGTAGGATGGAAAGAAGGAAGGAAGGAACGATAGAAAGAAAGGAACGAAAGATGAAGATAGAAAAGGATAAACGGTACACCATACAGACAGACAGATTAACAGTAAGTGTGTGTGTGTATATGTGAGTGAGTTTGAGAGAGAGAGAGAGAGAGAGAAATAGAGGCGGGTCGGTTGATCGTGTAAAAGAAAAAGAGAAAGAAATAAAGAGAGAGAGAGAGAGAGAGGGGTACTGATAGGCAAGCGAAGAAAAACACAGACTTGATCAAAGTGAAATACGCATTGCCAGCCATGTGGGTAATTATCCTGGACCTTTGCATTAACCCCTTCTTGCTCGTCGTTCCGTTACACTCATTCCAACCACTACTACTACACTACCATCATCATCTTTCTCTCTCTTTCATTCTCTTTTACGTTTCATCCCTTTTTCCAGTCTCACTCTCTCTCTCTCTCTATCTTTCTCTCTTTCTGCAAGTCTCCTATTCGTACTTTCGAATCTTTTTTCTATCATCGTATCACCGAATCATTCTACAAATTTTATCTCTGACACATTTCTTTTTTTTCACCATATAAAATAAAAATATGGAACTTGTACTTAGTTTGATCAATTTCCAGTGTGTATTCAAAAATTACTGCATAGAATACTAATATAAAAATTATATTATATTTCTCTTAGTGTGATTGTACAAAAAGGGTTGGGGGGGGGTGGTTGAAACGATATGATAAAGATAGAAAGAGACAAAACATTCTGGAAAAATACACCTTAATCATATATAATACTTTGACGTTAACGCGTTAGTAACCTATGGAAAACAACCAACGAATCAACCAACCAACGTTTCACTTCATCCTCCCTCTCCCCTTTTTTTCCACCTCATTCTCTTCTCTTCTCTTCTCTTCTTTCTTTCTTTCTTTCTCTCTCTCTTGTTCCACCTATCCAACTCTCAGGGAAAACTCTAACGCCCCGTTGAGCATTGCGAACGAGGAAAAATAATTTAATTAATCTGATTGAGAATGTTAATGCCTCCTCCTCCTCCTCCTCCTCCATCTCCACCTACTCCTCCCTTTCTCCTGTCTACGGCCTCGCAGAAAATAATATCTAAATGAATTAATACCCGGGCCGTCAGTCGCGTGGGCAAAGGGATAGAAAAAGATAGAAAAAGAAAGACAGAGAAAGGAAGAAAGGAAGGAAAGTAGGAAGGGTTGCTGCTTGGCCAAAGGGCGACGCGGCAAACGACGACGAGGATGAAGAAGGGTGGTGTATGATGATGAGAGTTAGAACAGGAGGAAGCCAGAAAAGCACGAACAAGAAGAGGATGAAGAAGAGAAATCGGAGGAAGAGGTGAACTACAGGTTGGGTTGGAGGGGTGAAGGGAGTAAAGGATCAGGATGAAGGTGGATGGTGGAGGATGAACAGACAGAAGTGACTACTATCTTTCTCTTTCCCTTTCTATATTTTATATCCCTTTTTCCTTTACTACACTTTTTCCTTTCTCTCTCTCTTTCACTCTCTCTTTCTCTCTTTTTCTATCCTTCTCATTTTATCATTTCATCTCACTCTTTCTCAACGCTATTACGGTCGACAGAACGAGCTGGCGAAAGAGTAAGAGAGAAAAAAGAGAGAGAGAGCCTAATTAGCTAAGTAAAGCCGGTGCATTATCACTTATTTTCCATCCCCACCAGAGTCAGCTTACCAACGACCCACCTCTACCCATCATCTCCCCCACCACCTTTTTCATTCTCTTATCTACGTGAAAATGCCAAGTTTCTCTCTCTTTCTCTCTTGTAGGTAACTTTGTCCGTATTGAATATTGCGTCGTTGCGAATTCGAATTCTGTGTTTTCCAAACCTTCTGTCCTAACCACCACCATCATCCCTATCCTCACACCCACCTAAACCTTCCTCCTGTGGCAACCTTCTTTCTCATCCTTGTACCTATCCATTCCATCTCCCTCCCCTTCAATCCCTCCGTTTACGTCGAGTCCTTCTCATTTTTCTCTCCCTCACTTTTTTTTTTGCCACCCCCTTTCCCCTTTTTCTCTCTCTCTCTCTTTCTCTTTCTCATTTCTTCTTTCATTTCTCATTCTGGATTCTCTTCGGTGTACACTTTCAAACCGAATCTACGTATACATCTCTATCGTTTTTTTTTTTCTATTTTTCTTTTTTCTTTTTTCAGTTCATTCGTTCGTACGTTCACGTTCGTTATATTCCGCGCCTTTCCGCGGAAAATTTTTTTTCCGATTGAAAAGCCACGATCCATAGAGATCGACAGATACGCTTATGACGCCTCGTTGAATGCAACGGATGATGCAGCAAGCACTAGCAACAGCAGGCGTACTACGTTCACGTACCTGACTCCTCCTACAACCCACATCGTTTCCCTTCCCTCCTAAACCTCTAACCAAACCTCTAACCCCACCCTTGACTGTATCTAACTTACTATATAGAGTATATCTATCTATCTACCTACCTGTTTGTATGGTTACTTGCATGCTTGCATGCATGCGTAGTCTAACACGAATCCACGTGCATCCTACGCGATTTATCTATCGTTTGGTCATTGCCAAATCCAAGCTCTAGATCGTGAAATCAAGATTTTATAGGGATTTATATTTTTTGTCTATATATATTAATTTTTTCGTAATATTCATCCCCTTCTCCGTTAGTTGCAATCGTTAATGTGATCTCGTCAAAGAACTATCGTATAATTTTGTCTTTTTTTCTTTCTTTGTATAATGTTGATTAAAATTATGTCATTTTTTGGATAGTAATAGATGTAACGAATGATCGATAAAATAATTAACCTGTGGTAGTGGTGGTGGTAATACTTGATTTTATCCTTTGATTCTATGAAACCCATTTCCTAATTTGACTCATTGAAAACCATTGGCAGTGTCTTCTTCTAACTGTAAGCTTTAGAAATGTCCAACCTTTTCAAAGTAAAAAGGTTTCTGTCTCTTATAAAGAAAAACCAGATATTTCCTTCCTTCATTCCTTCCTTCCTTTCTTGCTTCTTCAACCCTTATCACTATTTATTAACCCTATCATCGTTCATCTCTTTTATTTTTAATCTAACTCTTTCTATTTCTTTCTTTTTGAGACGTTTCTTATAGATGCGAATATTCGAGGTAACACGAAGGCGTTTTCAAATCAACCAACCAACCAACCAACTAACCAACCCCTTTATACGTTCGATATTAAACTTTCGAGGCTGTTATGACGATCGTTGCTTAGAAATTGCGATAGTCTCTTGACCATTCATCGATCACTCATATTTGCCTTTTTAAATAGATTCCAAGCGATACGTTATATCCCTTTCTCCCTTTTTTCTTTCCATTTCTTTCTCCCCCTTTCTCTTCTTTTTTTTCTTTTTTTTTTTTCCTTTTACTATTCCATTCTCGTATTCTTGATATATTTTTCTCTTCTTCTTTCTTTTTCTACGTAACCCTAACTACAATTCACGATCGAACCTAATGCTTTTCCGCTCACGTTTATTTATAACAAAAGGTACCTATGGACACGTGCAATCGTTACACCGAACGTGTTATACCAATCGATCTAATTTTTAAAAAAAAACCACCCCTATTATATTAAACTAGATTCTTAACTTAATGATTCGTCATATTTACTTTCTAATTTTAAATGTCGTATCAAAAAAAAATACGATTTTTATAATAATCCGATTAAATGATATATATATATATATATATATATTATTTCGTTATTATACGTAATTATTAATTATGCTAATTAAAAATCTTAATGAAGAAGATATTAACATGAAGAAATATAATTTTTATTAAACCAATATAATAAAAACATTATTATTAATAATTATAAATAATTTTAACACAATTATTTAAACGAACGTTAAGATCAATTTATTTCTAATTCAATTAATTATCATTATAATTATTAATAAACATTTTGATAAACAAAAAAAGATTATTTATACATCCAATTATTTATTTAAATGTAATAAACCAATCAATGATATCCATTGATCATTCCATCTCTCTTATTATAATTATTTTTTTTTTTTGTCAATACAAGCATCATGTTCCGATCTCCCCCATTTTCCTCTTTCCTTCCCAAACCTTTCTTCTTTTCGTGGCACGAATATCGAAACAAAAAACCGAACCAAAGTTCAGAACCCACCCTTAACCCTTCCAGTTCACCATGGCCGAACCCTTCTTCCTCCCATATAGCCCACGTACGAAAGGCACGCTAGATGGTATGATGAGGGATGAGATATCGAGAAAAGGGGTAGGAGGGGGTAGTTTAACGTGGGAGGAGGAGGAGGAGGAGGCAGTTGGTGGGAGGGGTGTGTAGGGTTGGTTACAATGAGCGGGTAATAATTTAAAACGCGGATAAAATCGATAAAAAGACTTCCCAAACCCCTTTACCTCCTGTTCTTCTTCTACCAAACCATATCCACCCTTTCCACTCTATTTCCATCCCTTATCACCCCTCCTCCTCCCGCCCTCAACCCATCATTCACCCTTTCTTTAACCCCATACACGTTACTTTCGATTCGTACGTCACGCGTTTAACCTTTTATTACACTTTTCTTCCATACTTTTTTTCTTGATAATTCTTGCACTCTCTTGAACAAGTACCAAAAAAAAAAATGAATTTGAATTTATTTAAATAATTATTATTTTATTGTTTAAACAAATCAACGACGAAATATTTTCTTCGGAAATTTCTTTGTCTTCTTTTTCTTCTTCTTTTGTTTTGATATTGATAAGCATTTTGCTTCGATAGTTTTCCAACGAAAAATCATTAGCTTTTGATTCGCATAAAAGATTATCCTCTCGGAAGACGTTTAAAGAATATAAAAATAGTAAAAAGAAAGAAAGAAATAAAGGAAGACAAGTTGGAAAGGAAAGGAAGTAGAAACGATTATTCGACTCTTCATCGGCATTAACGTTGAATGTTTCTTTTCTTTTATCATTTTTTTTTTTGAGAGAGACAGTTGCCGATATCGATAATGGCTTTACAAACGAATACCATCTTCTACGATCGAAACGACTACGAAAAGATGGTATGATGAGGAGTACAAGGGAACAGGGAATGGGTGACGATGAAGGAGGAGGAGGAGGAGGAGGAGGAGGAGAAAAGTTTGCTCTCGCGAAACGTTTCTTCTTTCTTTTGTATTTTTTATCGTCGCGATCATAAATCGTTCGTACTATGCGAGAAGATGGAAACACAGAAAGACGTGGAATACGATGAGTATCGAGGGTTTCGTAGGGAAAGGTGGGAAGAGGGTGAGGGAGGAGGACAGTGGCGAAAGGGGCTCCTGTTGGAGGAACGGGCGGCGGGGAGAAGTTTTACGTCGGTGAAATAAGATGTACGATATTACGAGCGATTAATCGAGAATTCTCGTGCGCCAGATACGAAGGATAGGCGAACAAATGTTGTCAGAGTGGTGGGGGAAGCAATAAGTAGAGTGGGGGGCAAGCAATAAGTGGAGTGGGGGTAGATATCTACCATACATTATATTTTTCTTCCTACTCGTTTAACTTTTTCTTTGATTATTTGCTTCTTTTCCTCGTTTTACCCTCGTTAACGTGGATAAGAACTTTTTTCTTTATTCTAAATACTGTATGCAATCCTTTTTTTTTCTTTTCTATCTTGTTTAATCGATTTTCTAAATGATTTTCAATATATCTTTTTGGTACTTTAACTTTCAAGAGTAAGATTGCAAACAACTTTGTCTCTAACCCTTAACGCAATTTTTCATTTTTAATTGAAACATTTGAATTGATTTTAGAAATAAAGTTTTATAGGTTAGAATTCTTCGTAAATATTATAATTGGTGTAACAAATGCGGTATCATAGAAAATAATGCTAAAGGATTAAAATGTTTTTGTTTTTTAATTTTCTTGTCTTTCAATTTTGTTGAAATTTTTGTATTCGCTATTTTTTTAACAAAAACAAACAACGTCGTGCTTCGTTCAATCGTCATATATCTTTTTTTTTTTTGTTCTCTTTTTAGAAATATTGTTATCTACGAGAAGATTATAGAGAGAAGAAGAATACGTCGTTTCGTTATCGAAGATAGAAGATCGTAAATCGTTGAAAGAAAAAGAAAGAGAAAGATATATAGAAAACGAAGTTTGTTAATTGTGATAGAAGAAAATACGTAGGCACGTGTCAAACGGGGGAAAAAAAAAGGAGGCCACTCTAATAAGCTCTCACAAGATTAAGTTTTCAGTTTTATTGTCTTGTTATAACTTAAGTCCAACGATAAATCGGTTTCTTTTTTATTATTTCTTTTTATTTTTTTTTTTTTTTAAAGAAGTATCAGTGGTATTACGCATAACTGGCGCCAACATTGTGTTTTATTGGTTTAATCGGAAAGTTAATTTCAAAATACACTATTATTATTATTATTATATAAATATATATTGTGTTTTTTGCACATCTCTCTTCTTTTTATATATTAAATATTATTTTGTTCAATTTTCGTTTGTGATTTAATAATTTGTATTTTAGAATTATAAAACGCAGTGTTAGAAATAATTCCTATTTATCTAACGGGCGTGTCAATTTATTCTAATCATAAAAAAAAAAAAATAAATTCTAAATGCGATCCGAACCAAAATATATTTTATATATTAAATAATAATAATAATAATTGTAAAGAGAATTCCATTGAAAATCTTGTAGGATACCATTGCAAAATAATCATCGACAGGATCTTACCTTGTTATCAATTATTTGCTGATATTGTCTCTTCATATATGTGTATATATACATATATGTGTATGTATGTATGTAGATAAATTCTCTCTCTCGAAATATTAAACAACGCGATCTTTACATTTCGGAATTTATCGCAAATAAGAAAACATCGGATGGTTCGATTTACGCAGAGTGAAGAAGAAAATGTAGACCTTTCTATCTCTCTCTCTCTCTCTCTCTCTCTCTCTCTCTTTTAAACTGTTCTTGTTCCTAATCAAATATTAAACATTCGTTCGCCCGGTAGAATTCAATATAATCGTAGTATTTGACGATGAAAAATAAGAATAAGACTATATTGTACCGCACGAAACAACGCGTCGTGACAAAATTTTAATTAATAATTAAAGTTAATTCATTGGTTAAAGAAAAAAAAAAAGGTAAATTATCATTGTAAAAAAAAAAAAAAGACAAATATAATATAATTTCAACCCCCTTTATAATCTGAGTAGAAAAGAAAAGAAAAACAATCTGCGTTGGCTTACTTTTGAGTATTAAAGTGAAATGATTTCAATTAGATTAGATTTTGGTATCCTTAATAACGTTTGATCGTAGATACGGCGTTTTATCTTCAGGTAAATCGGTTTGAGAGATTCTAAGTTTCGAAGAAAGAGATGGAATGTGAGTGAGTGAGATAAACTATAGGGAAACTCTGAGTAAAAGAGAGAGAGAGAGAGAGAGAAAGAAAAGGAATTCAATACGAAGAAATGAAGGGAATTGAATTAACCGCGATGGGAGTTTTCATTATAGGGAAAATTGCCAATTTTCCACTGTTAAGCGCGTAATGCCCGTTCTTACGCAGTCGAACCTTTGGGTTGGGTTGGGTATTGGGTTGGGTTGAAGGTATGCGCGAAAGCCGACAGAGAGAATGAGTGAGAGAGAGAGAGAGAGAGAGAAAGAGTCACCGTGGAAACTCCTACGGGAGAATTTCTGATGTCTCGGTTAATTAGTATTATTCGAAGTACGAATGAATCCCGATGCAATTCACGCCACTTTCGATATATCATTCTTCTTATTTTTTATTTATTTATTTACCTTTAGGTTTCTATTTTTTTTTTTTATTACATTTCATTTTTTATACCGATATACAATGATTATTGAATTATATTTTTGTTTAGTTTAATGTTTCCCAATTTGTAAGAAAATTTGTGCAATCTTAGGTTGGATTTTACATGATTTGTTTTTTTTTTTTTGTAAATATATTATTGCAATTATTACATTTAATTGTTTTTTTTTTAGAAAAATATAAAACGATTATTAATATAATTATTATAATAATATTAAAATTTAATTTTTCCTAATTTGTAAGAAAATGTTTACAATCTCACCTTGGATTCAACAAAAGTGAGAAATGATTTTGTTATTTTTTAATATATCATTGCAATTATTATTCTTGTTATTTATTTTTTAAACATTTATTATTTAATTATAAATAAAAATGATACAGTGATATATGGGCTAATGCACAATGTAAATGTTAAAGCTTTGAAACAATTCTTCTCTTATTATTTTTCTATTAATATTATTCACGTGTTTGGCATTATTTTGTAATCTTATTCTCGTTTTGCTGATAAGAAGAAGAAAAAAATATATATAAATTATTATTTAATCATATATATATATATATAATACGATATTGTATCGAATAACGTAAAATTGTAACGAACGTAAGTAGTATTAAGTTGAAAGATTGAAAAAGAAATGCCGATGCGTCTTAGAAAACGACGCGCCGGCAATTAATTTTTATTGTCAGCCGGAATCCGCGCTAATTGCCAGACAATGCGAATCCCGGACCGGACTGGACGGGTCCGGACCGGACATAAGTCCCTTTCGAATGCTTCGCACTACATTCGTCGACATTCATTGGTTATAGCAGTTAGTCATCACTATAATTAGCAGAAATCATACAGAAAAAGAAGAAGTTGAAGATAAAACGTAGGAGTAGGGGGGGTGGCAGTAGTGGGGGTTTAAGAAGGCGTATTCTTAAAAAAAAAAATTCCATACAATCGTAAGATTCATCGATTGATCGAATTTGCTTTTGGTATTGGTGAGATCACGTGTTCATAATATCTTTTCGTGGTAAATTGCTGAATTACGCAAACGTTCGCGAGGTTCCATCATCGTCAAAAAAAAAAAAAAAAAACGGAATTATACGTCTATGAGAAATGACTAATATATTTATGACTCATGCAACATAATTCGTCCTTTCATTTCTAACTCCAATTTTTATATTCATCAATATCTTTCCATCTTATCTATTCAATATATATATATATATATATATATTTATCTCATTTTTGAGAAACAAACAAAATTTATTGAGACAAGAAAAATTCTTTCCAACTTATTCTATAAAATTATGATATTAAATTAAGTTGAAAAATGAGATGATTGGTTGTAAGTTGATAAGAAGAAAATAGTGTGGGGATGAATTAACAAATTAACACCGATATAATATTTGAATTTATTATAAAATCGTGAAGATAGTAGAAGAAAGATGGTGAACGATGAGAGAAAATAGGGAAAATAAAAGAAAATTAAAAAAAAAAAAAAAGAAAAAAAAAACGTTTAAAGAGAAAAATAAAATCAACAAGAAACAGAGTGAAAGAGAGAAAGAGAAAAAGAAAGAGAAAGAGAAAAAAAAACATCCGGAAGGTTGGATTCGCTCGACGAAGCGGCGAATGAATTTCCAATTGGATATTTCCGTACGACGTTTCAATCCGCGCGGCGCGTTTATTGGATTGACAAACATATTCGTAAGATAGACGGCCCGTCCTATCGGAGAGGAAAAGAGAAGTAGGGTGAAGAGTATGAGAAACGAAGGGAGAGAAAAAGAGAGAGAGAGAAAGAAAGAATTTAATTTCGGGGGGTTGGGGTGGGGTGGGGGGGTTAAAGTTCAACGACGTTGCCGAATTAACAGTTGAATATTTTGTTCTGACGAAACAAAGAACGACATTTTTCATGGATACCTATTTTCAACGATCAAAAGAAAAAAAGAAGATGTCGAAGAAAAAAAAAACGATGTAGGAATTTTTTTTTAACAAAAAAAGAAAAATCCACCCCCCCACCCCCTTCTGATATACGCGGTTTTTCTTTTTATTTTATTTTAGTTTTTTTTTTTTTTTTGAAACAAACATTCGAATTAACATTGAAAACTTTTTATTTCTATAGGGCCACCTATCGAACCCTAAAATCAATTATTTTCTTGCTTGTTCATTTTATTTTAAAATAATAATAATAATAATAATAATAATAATAATAATAATAATAATAATAATAATAATAATAATAATATTTTAAAGAGAATTATTTATTATTATTTAATTGATTATATTTTATTATATTATTTATTAATAATATTTCAAAGAGAGAGAAAATCTGGGGTGATTAATTTTCCAATAGAATATTATTCGAATTTTGTTAAGGTGATGAAAAGTTAAATAGAAAAGTTTGTATGAAAGTTAACGAAGGGTTAAGGGTTTCTTTTTTTAATTTTATTTTATTTTTTTTTTTTGTGAAAGATTTGACGTTACCAACAGGGAAAAGCCATCAGTAGAAATCTATTGACAGAATAAATTTAACGGGGGTCTAGGGGTCTATGTATATATATTGACAGGTAGGATTCAATAAGTATGCTCTTTGATAGAAGGTATACGTCTAGTTTGACGTTAAGTGGTTGTACGTGCACGTGTTTTCTATGATTTCTCATCTATCGAAGGGTAGTATCGGCAACGTCAACATTACGTTTTCGTTCATGGAAAGTATAGTAAAATTAATATATACATATATATATAGTTCTCTTATAGAACTTATTTACACCAACCACCCCTTACTCCCACATACACAAACAAACTAATACATTAAGAAACGTTATAGATGGATAAAATGACTCGTTCACATTGCGCCCTGTTCTCGTTCGTGATCGTGATATGTATATCGCTTCGTTTCTCGCAAGTTCTGATTAGACGTAGAATTAATGATTCGAAAATCAATACACGAGGCCGTCCTCCTCCACAACCACCACCACCACCAACACCACCACTACCACTAACAGTACCACCTCCTCTCAAGAGTATTAAGACATCGTGAAAAGGGGGAACACAGGGGTAAATCGAAAGACAGAGAAAGAGAGAGAGATATATATCAACGTTCGGATGAAAGTGAAGGATGAAAAAGGTGTGGAAGAGGGTTGTTCGCCTGGATGCTGTTTCAGAACCATTAGAACAAGTGAGATAGAAAAAGAGAGAGAGTAAGAGTATATATGTGTGTAAGTGAAATAGGGAGTCATGGTAATATAGTAGTAGTAGTAGTAGTAGTAGTAGTAGTAGTGGTGTAGTAATGGTAGTAGTGTTTGTAGGTATATCTGTAGAGGGTGAGGGGATAAGAGGAAGAACTTGTTCGTTCCATAAGATCTACTATTTTGTCACCAAACCCTTTCCACAGGGCCTTTGATAACTAATTAGTGTTTTACCTCTTTTACTCCTCACCCCCATCACCGTTCTCCTTCTCGCCGGGGGCCTCTTTTATCGTCCCAATCAGGGACTCTTCGCCCTTCGAAGGAACGAACGAACGAACGAACGAACGAACCCCTTTTCAACGAGGAAGGAAGGCGCGCATCAAACCCAAAAACCTTTTCCTCTCCTGTACGGAAAAGATGAGAGGAATCAAAGGATTTCCAAAGCGAAGCGTCAAAAGTGCGGACCTTCGAGGGCTTTGAGATATGGACAGTAGGGTAGAGGTAGAGGTGCTGGTAAACGGGGTGGAGGGAAGGGAGAGTGGGGGAGTTGCAATAGGGGAAAAGAGTAAAGTTGAAACAAGAAGCTTATTAAAACCCGTAGGACAAAATTTCGAATGAACGAAAAATATTTGGACCTTTGGAAATTTTGTGCAAACTTTGATCAATAGTCAAAGCTATGAATTGATTGTTTTTTTATAGAATGACATAATTTTTCCATAGAATAAAATAGAATGTTAAACGAGAGAGAGAGAGAGAGAGAAGGAGTGGGGGTAAAGAGAAAGGGAATGATAGAAGGTCTCTCTCTCTCTCTCTCTCTCTCTCTCTCATATCGTAGGGGTTGTAATATTCAGACACCGTGTCGGTGCACGACAGACGCCATAAATATCTCGGCGTTCTTATATTTTCATCAGGGCCATCATTAAAATTTATGTTATGATCAGAAGCATGAGGGGTATATATATATATCAGACACAAAAAGAGAGTGAGAGAGAGAGTGCGGAAAGAGGAAGAGAAAAGAGAAAGCGTCAGCGTGCTAACGGTACAGTGTTAGCTGCTACCACCATAGGAAAAGAGGGTGGGTTATTGAGAGAGAGAGTGAGAGAGTCCCGCTAGGTCGAGCGTGCTATTGCCAACGTAGGAGACGTAGAATCGGGGGTGTGCTAGAAGGGGTGGTTGAGGAAAACCGTAGTGGATCGCGAAATGTAGTGATGCTAGTGGTGGAGGTGGTAATATTGTAATCTATGTGTGGAAGAACGCGCGGGAAGAGAAACAGTAGGAGGAGGAGGAGGAGGAGGAGGAGAGTGAGATGAAAAAGTGGCTTGAATGGCAGGCAAAGCCAAATTCAACCACTCCCCCTCCATACCACCCACCTTCCCAGTTGCCCGTGCTCCTTTTAAGGGGGTAGTTTTCGGTACGGGGATGCCAACGGACGTTCGGGGGGTGGCGAATGAGTGAGTGAGAGTGAGTGAACGAGAAGGGTGCCGAACGGAAACAATGACGTCTATACGAAATCCTGTAGCCCCCCCTTCCCTACCCGCTTTCTATTCTTCTTTTTCTCTCAATCTCTTTCTCACTCTCACTCTTCTTCCGCAGGGTGCCATTAGACCCCCGTCGCGGCACCATAAAAATATAGCCCGTATTGTACTCGCTCAGGTACCGATATCCTTGCGCGCTAAAAGTACCCTACTCTTCTCTTTATCTTTCTCTCTCTCTCTCTCTCTCTCTCTCTCTTCCGAGTTCTCTTTCGTTATTTTCCGTTCTTTCTTTATTTTCTGTTCACTTTTTTTTCCCTCGTTGAAGATGAATATACATGTAGTATACCTGTATCGTGACTCCACGCATGGGACTATATCGTGTACGTCATTGTCGGGGTTGTGTTGAGAGATATGGATTAGATGGATAAAATCTTTTGTTTTCCTTTTTTCACCAAGTGCGTTATGTTGAAATAGAAGTGTATTTTTGGACAAAAAATTGTTTTAAATCTCATACTAGTTATATACATACATATATACAGTTTGATATTCCTTTAACGTTAACAAAACTATTATCATAGTTATCAGTTATACGTATAATATATGATATGTGTTGTATCATTTAATGAGGGTTTTAGTTAAGTTTACCGTTTGACGTGAAACAACGTTGTAAGTTGAGGGAGGAGGGTGAAGAGTAGGGTAATAGTGGGGGGAATATATCTGAGCAAGCATTACTATCCCCATCGACGACTGCATCGTTGCAGCAGCAGCAGGGACGATCATTCGGACTCAGAACAGATCACAAAGATGATTCGCTTTTGGCGTAGGGCCATTGTCGTCCGTTGGACCGAGCAGAATCGAAATGGCAAACGGTAACTCGATTGCTGGCTCGGCCTGCACACGGATTGCGAATTATTTCTCCTGTGGTGGCGTGTTCATTCCGCGGCCAAACAATCGTGATCGATTCATGCAAATTTCAACAATCGTTCCCTTTCTCTCTCTCTCTCTCTCACTCACTCTCTTCTGTAGCTATCGTCGTTCAACCAACCTCCAGGCTTCAACCCTACCACCACTATTGCCACCTCATCCCCCTCCCCAAACCTTCTCCCACTCACTCCCTCTCTCTTGCTTTTTCGTTCTACCTTCTCATCCCTCGATTAACTCGCGAACCTGCATTCACCGGCCGTCCCTTTGCCGATTCCGCCGTATCGAGTCCTCCATTGTCCGATGCGAAATTCGTTTCTGCCCGACACGAGTCTCGAGTGTGTTTTCCTGGGCTAGCTACCCGATGTGGACGATCAGCTAATCCGTTAACTCCGTTTCTCTTCAACCAACTAGCTAGCAACCTACTATTACTACTACTACTACTACTACTTCAGCGATTAAACAAACAGAAAAAAACGAACATACTACACTGCAATCCTTCAATTACATTGCGTACACTTTTTCCATTTTTGTGGGTTTTCTTTTTTATTAACGTTCAACCTAATTTTTTCCTACTCTCTAATTCAGATTATTCCATATTATTATCAACTCTTTTAATCTTTTTTCTTGCAAACTTAACGTGGACGATTAGCCAATTCGTTTAAAGAGTTTTTATCAACTAACTAACAACTACTTTTGCAATACAATATATTGCAATCCTTCAACTCACCAATTACATTGCATACAAACTTTATTTCTCTGTTCAACAAAATTTTCTCAACACTCAACAGAAACTAAAAATGCTCTCAAACATAAAATATGGTGTCTAAGGGTTGTTAAAACTTAAATAAGTATAAAAAAAATCGTGACTCTAAATAGCTCATCAAAAACCTGCATTTTTTCGCATTGCAGTTTTCGATTTTTTAAAAACTTCACATGATGAATTTTGAACTTAGAAGTTTTTTTACACGTTTTAGATACATTATATTTTTATAATAAGTAAATAAAAGTTTCATTTGTATTGTCTAAGTCTTAAAAAATCTTGACTCTAACATTTAATTAGTATACCAAAAGATTGCATTTTTTAGCAGTAAGGTTTTCGAATTTTTAAAAATTCTACACGATGAATTTGGGACTTAGAAGTGTTTTTACATGTTTTAGACACACTATATTTTTATAATAAATAAATAAAAGTTGCATTGGTATCGTCTAAGTATGAAAAAATCTTGACTCTAACTTTTTAGTTGCATACTAAAAATTTGCATTTTTTCGCATTGCAGTTTTCGATTTTTTAAAAACTTCACATGATGAATTTTGAACTTAGAAGTTTTTTTACACTTTTTAGATACATTATATTTTTATAATAAATAAATAAAAGTTTCATTTGTATTGTCTAAGTCTTAAAAAATCTTGACTCTAACATTTAATTAGTATACCAAAAGATTGCATTTTTTAGCAGTAAGGTTTTTGAATTTTTAAAAATTCTACATGATTAATTTGGGACTTAGAAGTGTTTTTACATGTTTTAGACACCCTATATTTTTATAATAAATAAATAGAAATACCATTGGTATCGTCTAAGTATGAAAAAACCTTGTCCCAACCTTTTCAATATCACACCAAAAATTAGCATTTTTAGTCATTGTAGTTTTCGAATTTTTAAAGGTTCCACATGATGAATTTTGAACTTAGAAGTATTTCTACATGTATTAGAAACAATATATTTTTATAATCAATAAATAAAAATACCATTGGTATCGTCTAAGTATGAAAAAACCTTGGCCCAACTTTTTCAATATCACACCAAAAATTAGCATACTAAAAATTTGCATTTTTTAGACCGAATTTTCACCATATTTTTTTTATTTTTATTTTCTATCGTCCGTTCACTTTTGAAAGAGGAAATCGACTCCGACGTTTTTCCCAAGAAGAAACCATTGAGAAGAATGATTCTCCCCTTCTTGGATTACTTTGTACTCCCCCTGCCCTTACTCTATCTCTTTCTTACCTACTTAGTTATTTTCTTTATTTCTTCCTTTCTCTCTCTCTCTCTCTCTCTCTCTCTTTCTCTCTTTCTCTCTTCCTTGCTTGCAGATGATCACCGATTTTTTCTTCTTTCCCATCATGATTTATTAGTACACCGTCGCGTGAGAAGATATTTATCTGACTACTGGGCTCTCCACTTCGTAACCACATGTACCCACAAACACACACACACACACACATACGTAGATATACATATACATTTATATTCAATATACAGGGTGATCAAGATACATATGTATATACAAGTATATTCAATTCATTCGTATGGTCTTCCAAGGAAAATCAGTAACGCTACGACAATTTATTCGATTTACCAAGAATGGTACCTTAATAAAAAGAAAATAATCAAATTCGAATAAATCTTAAAAGGGATATCCAACGTCAACATATATCTTCATTATCTTAGAAAAATAAAACGTTTCAATATTATATCATAACCTATTAGTTTGCTTCTTCTTTTTCTTTTTTTTTCTTCAAATTATATTTCAAGATAGTAAAAGATGAAATTAAAAAGAAGGAAAAAGAAAGCAAAGGAAAAAGGAATAAACCAGAACGCGAAGAGAGTTTCTTCTCGTGATCGTTAACGAGAAAACGGAAATTCGAAATAAGGGACGTGATTGCATGCTGCAGGCGAATCGTTCTTAAAAAACAGGGCTTCTGTGATAGAAGGAAAGGACAGGGAACAAGAGCAGAACACCAGAAGCAACAGTAAGAGTGGAAAGTTGAAGGTGGAAGGGGATAGAATGCTCGATGGAGGAAGACTGAGGTGTGGAGGGGAAGAGTTTGGTACCAAGAATAGGACGAAGGACGAAAGATAGAAAGAGAACGGGATAGAATGATGGTGAAAGGGGAGGGAGTGGGTGGAAAAAAAGTAAAAAAAAAAGGGATCGAAAGACGAAGTTGAAAGTGTTCTGTGTCTAATGATGTTTAAGAAGGGGCTTTAATTTTTCATTAGGACAACGGGGAAACATCAAAGGCGTTCCTTCATTTTTTAACCGATGCCTCGAGGCTAGTTTGAAGAAGTTGTGGTGGTAGTGGTGGTGGTGGTCGTATTGTCATCGACTACTACTTATATACACACAGCCAACTGCCATCGTCCGAAAAAAAACCCCTTGTTGTTCATAGGGTTCGTTTATAGGTATATATATATATATACCTAACTAGTATTCAACAATGATGAATAAAACTTATTGACATTTCTTAAATATTACACTGGACCGACGCGTTCCTTTATTGAAAGAGAGAGAGTGAGTATCTTGGTTCGTTTCTTTTTGATCCTTTTGAATAAGAAATTTGATCTACTCTATGAAAATCCTTTGACGTTACATTTTAAAGAAATTTTATATTTCATTATATTCATTTTGTTATTTTACTTTTATTATAAAAAAAACTCTTCACTTAAAGTATCGATTGATTTATTAATTGTTTGAAATGTTTTTGAATAAAAACATTTGATCACAGGGATTAACTTTTGTTACATTTTAGATAATTTTATTTATTTATATTTTATCTTAAGTGTTGTATCTTGAAACGAATTAAAATATTAAAATTTAGCTATGTCATATTTGTCGTTCAATGGTCGCTACTAAAGTTTGTACTTCTAGAGTAGGTTTATTGAAGGGCCACGTGGGAACCTGTACCCTTCTGCCACACGCATTGCCCTGTAGTCTTTCTAGCCTATTAAAACGAAGCACACATGCTTCGAAAGAGTACCCAAAGCAAACGAACACCGACGACACACGGTCAATGACCCTGTTCGAAAAAAATATCATCTCTTCTTGAACTAACTCTTAACCAAAGAAAAAAAAAAAAATGATAGAACACGTTTATTGTACTCTGATTTTTTAATGGACGTTTCATCAATCATAACCCATTCATTTATTCTAATGTGTTTCATTTTCAATATTTATTATTTAATTTAATTCATATAAATCTTGAATTTTTTGTTTCAATTGATCAAACAATTTGTTTTATTTGAACAAGTGTTCATAAATTTATTTTATTTATTTTATAATCAATTAAACAAATCCAATTAAATTATTGGGTTGTCAACTATGTGATTGCGGATTTTAAGTAATAATGAAAATTCATAATTGTTGCTTAAAAATATAAACCTAATATTTAATTAGGTACTGTCCATTTTTGTTGTTGACCCTTTGTCATCAAATCTCTGATCTTTGCTATGAAAAAACTGAATTAGGTGTAAAACAAAATCCACAATGACTTAGTTGCCAACCCAATACAAACCAAAATTAGGATAAGAAAGATACTGAAAGAAATAAATAAATAAAAGAGACAAAAAGATGGAAGCAAAAGGTAGAAAGGATGGAAGGAATGAAGGAGGTAAAAAAAGGAAAAATAAGAAAATAAAAAAAGGATTTCTTTTTAGGTTTTCTCTGCGTATGTTTTCGAGTGTTATCCAGCCGCATATTGCAGTATCCTAGTAGGGCTTACAACCGGTCGATATCTTAATAATAAATACAAGAGGGGTTCGCTCTGATGGTTGCTTGGTGTGAGATTGAAGGAGGGATGTTTTGGGGTGGCGATTGGAGGGTGGGTCGAAAAGAAAAAAAAAAGACACAAGTAGAAGAAGCAGAAGAAGAACAAGAAAAAGAAGAAGTCGAATGGCGCCAGGGATAGGTGGTGGTATCGTGGTAGTGGGGGTATCGTTCTCGATGAGAAGATATCTTCATCCCTCTCACTCACTCACTCACTAACATTATCTCTTTGTAAAAAAAAAGAATAGAGAAAGAAAGAGGGTGAGGATATCATTCGCACATCGAGGTGTAATGAGAAAATTTGAAATATCGCGAGTATCTTCCCTTTCCCTTTTCCCTTTACTCACCTTTTTCTTCTTATTTTTTTGTTTGTTTGTTTCTTTTTCCTACTTCTATCTTTCTCACTCTCATTATCACCCTCTTTACTACCTAATACTACTTCTACACAACTACTATTATATCTTTTACTCTTTTCAACATCATCCCTCTCTCTCTCTCTCTCTCTTTCTCACTCATTTACTCTTCTTTAGGTTCTAGAAGAAGAAAAAAATGAAAAAAAAGCAAAGTATAACAGCAACGGCAGTCATAAACGGCTGATCCATGTAGCCCGCTTTTCCCCCACCACACACTATAACTGTACTTTCGTGGAAAGATTATAAAGGCGACTGGTATAAGGCACTTCTCTCTCTCTCTCTCTCTTTCTTCGTATCACCCTATAATACCCAACGTCGACAACGAACGAACGAACGAACGAACGAAGGGGTCTTTTCGTGGACAACCGCGATTACAACACAGTCGTTGGCGTCGCGACGTCTATCGATCCCCGACCTATCGATCCACTATAATAAAAAAAAAAAAAAACTTTCTTTTTCTTTCTTTTTTTTCTTATCGGTGAAACACCTGTCGTAAAAATACCAATACGTTTAACATTTAAGGACAAATTTATCTTTACGTTTTGTTTTTTTTTTGTTTTTCTTATCCCTTTCCCTTCTCATTTCTCTTTTTATCAACAAGAAATTCTTTTATTGAAAATAAAAAAAATGTAATTTTATATGTAATTTTATTGAATGACAAATATAAAAACAAATTTCTATTTGAATTAAGAAAGAAATGATGTAAGTTGTTTAAAATATACGTTTGGTGGTATTGATAGTGTTAGTGATAGAAGTTAAAGGGTTTGAGAGTAGTCGAGGTGATGGTTAAAGGGAGAGTGAGAAATCTATTCGAGTGATTCTACTAGTAGCATGGGCGAACGACACAAAGAATGTGAAACGTTTGACAGGGCACGACCGCGCGCGCCAGCTGTGTTGCACTCGCATGTCGCGATCCAACTTAATGCACATGCGTCTCCTTTACACTTATACATAGACAGAGACACGCTTGTACATATATCTTCTCGACCTATATATCCCCAACACATTCCGATCTTAACATACCTTAGTTGAAATCTGTCTATATTTCTAAAAAATGATGATTATTATTTTTCTATTAATTTTATGTAAAATAAAATTGAATTGAAATAATGATTAAATCGAAATCAAACGAAAATTGCTGTTAATTACACGATTGGTGATAATTGATCAATCTTAGGTAAAATAAAAAAGCAAAGAAACTGTTAGACGAATAGAGAGAGAGAGAGAGAGAGAGAGAGAGAGAGAGGGTGGGAGAGTGAGAGGGTAAGAGGGGTGGTATTCAGAAACGATAACATCGTAGTACAGCTTGTAATGACAAACACATGCGTTCTCACCCCGATCTCTCTCAGTCCCTGGGGTAACACCACCACACGTATTACATTTGCACGTATGCATACACTTATACACTTATGTATATATAAATATATCTATGTGTTTGTATGCTTTGGCCTATCGGACTGCGATCTATATAACGCGGCATATGTTTAGGTCATTAATTAGCATCTGGAACCAATTAAAGTAATTACGAATTCGACAGTAAAATATTGTCGAACCCGATTCTACCCGATATACTGGTCAATCATCTTTATTATTTCCAAAGAAATATGTTTTTCCAAAATTCTAATACATTGAATAATACTTCATGCTTATTTGAATTAAATGAAAGTGTTACACACACGATAATATCTTTTATTGCAATACATAGATTTATTCATTTATATTTCATTGATTATTAATAATATGATTTATGAATAGAACTGATAAAAAAAAAAACATACTTGATTAGAAACGAAAAGGTATATAATATTTTTTCATTTAATATCACTTCAATTATACAATAAATTTATATTATTCTATTTACTATCAACATTTTGATAAAATATAAAATATCAAAATTGTTGATAGTATACAATATGTTATAATTAAAATGATTAAAATGTTGTGTCACGTAGAACAAATCAATTTTAAATGTATAACAATTTAATTTTTTTTTATAATAATTATACGTACGATTCAATTAAAAAATACCTGTCAACTTATACATACATTCATACATACATACATACATACATGTATGTCATAAATCATATGAAAGATTTTTTTTAGAAAAACAAGTAAGATTGTTTAGAAGTAGAAAAACAAAATCGTTTGATCTTATCGATTCTACTCGTGTTTCTTTTCTTTTATCTTTCTCCCACTACCATTAACACAACAACCCCACTCATCTCATTTTTCTCGGCGGACGTGCCCCACGTGACAAATATTGCAGGATGCAACTCGACAACTATCGATACGCATCCGCCATTCGAAATTCCAGTCGTACCATTAACTATGTTTAAAAATTTATATACTATTTATACTACTACCACATAGAAAATGGTACGCTCTAAACTCGGGATATATATTTATGCTTCCCGTATCATTTCGTAATTATCGATAACATCGTCAAGGCTTTTTGCAGGAAACAATGGCTCATTACGGATCTTACCGAGTAACTTACATCTCCTCTCTCTCTCTTTTTTTTTTTTCTTTCTTTCTTCTTCGATTTTGATTATTCTTTTTGTTACGTTTCCATTTTCAATCCTTCCGTCTCATTCCACCCAACTGTCCCACCTCTCACCCCCTTTACCCCTTTCCCCCCACTCTTTATTCAAACTTATGTGATCCTCGTGATACGCGTTGTTCATCAATGATTCATCAAACGATCACTTTTGTCTTTTGTAATTTTTTTTTCTTTTTTTTATTCCTCACGCGATCGATCAGATAATAATTAACGTTTAAATATATTTTTGTAGGATGATTTAGAAAAAAAAAAAGGAAAATATTTGATGTTCTTGTTTGCTTTTTGAATCAATAAATCGATAGTTAATAAATTATCTTACGATAAGAAAGAGAGTGGGGAGAGAGGGAGAGGAGGGGGGGAGGACGTTTTATCTTGTGTGATATAATAATAATTGGTGTAAGAGATTAGAATTTGATTATCGTTCTTACATAGATATTTATTTGTAACACGTCGAGTGTTATCGAATTTCGACCTTCTCCTATTGCATTGATATGTATCTAGTTTCAATGATTCTTCGTTTTCATTTGCAATTAATATCTGTTGACGCACGCACGCATCGTAGTATTCGAACAGATTACGGTTGTATAGAATAGTAATAATAATAATAATAATAATAACAATTATAAACCATGTAGAAATAATTTTAAAAAAATACAATCTTAAAAATATTTAAACAATTTTTCGTAGGTTTTTTCAAGAACACTCATTTTCACTTCCAACGATTATTAAATGTAGATTAAACTTTGTCTAATTTTTTTTTTTTTAATAAATAATTAGAATATTAGTATTATAATAACAACAATTATAATGCATGTAAGAATAATAAAAAAAATACAATCTTAAAAATATTTAAACATTTTTTCATAGATTTTTTCAAGAACATTCATTTTCACTTCCAACGATTATTAAATGTAGATTAAACTTTGTCTAATTTTTTTTTTAATAAATAATTAGAATATTAGTATTATAATAGCAACAATTATAATAAGTCTAAAAATAATAAAAAGTAAAAAAAATACAATCTTAAAAATACTTAAACAATTTTTCATAGGTTTTTTTTCAAGAACATTCATTTTCACTTCCAACGATTATTAAATGTAGATTAAACTTTGTCTAATTTTTTTTTGTAATAGATAACTAGAATATTAGTATTTGATAAATTAATATTTGAAAAAAAAAGAAAATGGAAAACAATTGAATAATAAAATATCTTACGTTTGTTACACTTGATGTTTGATAAAAGGGGTTTACTTATGAACGTTCTCGATCAAATGTTAGAATAGATCAATGAAACTTTGCACCTGTACTGTATGTTACCGATATCAATACACATATATTTTCTTGTATATGTATGCGTTAATGTTAGGTAGAAAAGTATACGTTTAACCTCACTAGCAATCGTAGTAAAACTTAGGGTCGATACTCGATTGCAAGTTAACTTGCAATGTTCGTATTATACTTAAGTTCGTATCATACTAAACGTAAAATATATATATATATATACGTAGAACTTTTAACCTTTACATTTACAAATCTTATTGATTACATGAGAAATTACATTTACATTGAAATATTCAATTAAAACAAATTATTAATCCAATTTTGAAATTGACAATTGAAATTGTTGATTACTTAACAATTTCATTTAATATAATAAAACAATTCAATAAATAAAATCTTAACGAATGTTAACAATTCAAATAAATGAAAAAAAAAAGAAAACACAAAATTATTGAATGAAATTTTATGTTCCTTTAAAAATGTAAATCCAATATATGCGAATATGTACATAATGGGTCAGTAGAAACTAGTTGGTAACCATGGATGGTCAAAGCGAATCTGGTTTCTCCCCTACCATTCAATCCTTGAACGAACAACACGAGGAGTCTCCCGTAACCTGTTTGATTCGACCAATCGATCGAGACTTGTACAGCTTCCCTCTCAAACACACACACATACATACATACACACATATATATATATACACATGTATTTATGTACTTACGAATTTTCACCGATAGGAACAGCAGGATCGAAGAAGAGGTTCCGAACAAGAGGGTAATATCATATACACACAGACACACACACATACACATACGCATATGCATATACAGAGGAAGGGGTTGGTTAAAAGTAAGAGAGGGGTGGAGACAGGAACGAAACGGGGCAGGAATTACCGCACGTGGAAGGTGGGGGTTTTGTTAAAGTTAAAGGGTGGCCAAGGGCTAAGGGGTGGCTCCTACTCTCTCTCTCTCTCTCTCTTTCTCTTTCTCTTTCTATCCTTCCACCTCTGACTCCCCAATTCTCCCTTGTATCGATAGAGAGAGAAAGCTTCAGCTACTTTGAATATAAAAGCATCTATAATTAATATCGGGACGAAGGTACCGTACCACCAACGATATTTATTAGATACTTTATTGAGTAAAGTTTGTTTTTTGTATTTTTTTTTTTTTTTTTTGGAAATTGTTAATCCATAAAGTCCCTTTCTCTTTCACGTTCATCTGTCTTTTTCTTTAAACATAATCTCATGATTTTGGTTTGTAACTTTTTGAACTTTTATGTAAAGTGTGACTTGACTCGTTCAATTTTTATCTTTCTGTTTTTTGTTTGTTTATTTATTTTTATTCTTATCTTATTAATTAATTAATTAAATTTCCTTTTATTTTTTTAGTAATTAAAAGTAAGTTTTATAAATAACATTTGTTGATAAGGAAATTTTAAATATAATTCAGAGTTTTAAAGGGTTATGGTATCGTTAACAAAAAAAAATACAATTTTCATTGATTTATTTTAAATTCGTTGGAGATACATTTTTAATGTTATCTTAAAGGAAATGATTTCTATATTTAAATAATATTTTTCATTGAACGAGATGAATATTTAAAAGTTTATTAAATAAAACTATATATATATATATATATATATATATATATGTGAATAAGGTATTGGAAAAAGTTTGAAGATTATTTCTAATGAATTCATTTTCTTTTTAAAAAGATAACCGGATATTGAAGATATACATTTATATATATATATATACGTCAAGGATACAATTTGTTAATTAACATGACGTTATATTTATCAAAATTGTATTTATTCAAAACCACGATAAATGAATAATATGTTTGATATATTTAAAATAAATATAAATTATTAATTTATATTTATACAGAGTGTCCCATATAACTTTATTCACATTTTTCGATTGACTATAAATTGCAATAAAAAGGTTTACAAAAATTATTTTTTATGTTTCTTAAGACTACTTTTGATTTTTAAATGACACCTTATATTTTTTAAATTACAGTGTTATTAATATTTATTATATATACCCAAAAATATGTAATAAAAATAATTAACAATATTTAATAAATAAATTTAATATATAAATATTAAAAATAACAATTATATATATATATGTACAATTTTGTAGATCAGAATGAAAAACGTGATATAATATTAATAATACGTTAATTATATAAATTATTACAAAATGTATAATAATAATAATAATAATAATAACTGTACTTTAGAATTTAGTGAAGTTAAATAAAACTCTACGCAGTTTCTATTTTAGTTAATGCTTTATCGTACCTAACGAAATTAGAGTCAGGAAAGCGAAATCGATCAATTTCGCATGGTACTAAACGGTAGTAGGTAATTCGAACGATCCGTAGCCTCTAGAATCGTGAAAATTTACAGCTACCAGCCGTGTCGATGTTCGTTTTCTGCACGTTTGTGTGCGTGCCTGCGTTAGCGCGGAAGCGATTTCGTTCCGCGAAACGCCAACTCTCTCTCTCTCTCTCTCTCTCTCGAACTCGAACTCGAACTTGCGTCACAATTGTTATTAACTGCTACGAGAAACTTTCGTTATTCCCCCTACGGCTCGTTTAATCGATCGCTTTTACGTTCACAGTCTTGAATTACAAAATTTCTATACTTGGAACATCAATTTTTTTCTTTTCATTTTTCTTCATTTTCTAGCCCTAACGAAAATGTTGCATCAATTTTTTCTTTTTGTTCTTCATATTTTCAATATACTTCAATATACTTCTATCTTTTTCTATGAGAATAAACAAAAGGAAGATTGCTGTAAAATCTTAACAGTGTTTGTATCAACTCACTCTGTTGCAACTTTGTAAATATGCTTGTACTATCTTTTTTCTATGAGAATAAACAACTACCAAATAATTGGACTATTCTAAGTTTAGGACAATTGTTTGAATCAACTCACCTTGTTAAAACTTTTTTTTTTTCAAAATAATCTTGACCGCATACAGAATTGATTGAAATTTCGAACAAAAATATTAATAACATTGCAATTGTTTGTTTGTTTCAGAGGGCAACGTTAGCAGAGAAGGAAGTGTCCGCGTTGAAGGAACAACTTGCAAACGCGAACGATGGTAACATTAAGACTGAGGGACATCAATTGTCCCAGAATTCGCAGGGAAGCGATCAGCAGCAACACGATGCTAGCAATCCCAGGAGAACTCCGAATAGCAATCTCGAACAGGAATTGCAGGCCAAGGACAAAGAGGTAAGTCAATTTGACAAATTAACCCTATAAAGAATATTCAATTAATTTTTAATAATTTAAACAAATACATTTGTTTTTAACATATTCCTTAATTAATGCAATAATACAAAAAATAATCGAAAGACGTTTCTTTGAACCTTTTTCACAAAATACACGAATGTGAACTACAAACCAATAGAAAGTAAAGAAGTTTGAAGATATACAAATGGTAATAAGTAAACAGGTTCGAAAATCAGTGTTGTATATGTGGCAAAGGTGGTTCTCGAAATTCATATAACCGAGTAGACCTCGACGTTTAACTGTTGCACGCGAGGGTTCCCGCATTACTCGCGTGAGTATGCGTAAACGCGTAGAAATGAATGACTAACGCTACTGGTTCTCTCTCTCTCTCTCTCTCTCTCACTCTCACTCTCTCACTCTTTCTTTTACATCCCCCATCTATTCGTCACCCACCCTCTTTGGTTGAGCGATCGCACGCGTGAAACGGACGCGAGTAACGCGCGCGCGCGCGCTCGTACACGCGAATACTACGAACGTGAAACGTGAACACGAATACGGGGGTGGAAAGGGAAGTGAAAGAGGAAGGAAGAGGAAGAGAGTGAGATAGAGATAGATATTCAACCCCCTGTTTTACAACCGAATACCGCGAGCGCAACTCGTTGCGGTGGCCGTGCTAACGGAGCGCACTTCACCTTTTCTGATTTGCGATAAACGCCTCGAATCACGCTTCCCTTTCGTCGTTACAAAAATCCCTTACCCCTCTTTTTTTTATTCTCTTTCTCTGTCTGTTTGTTCGTATGTGTGTGTGTGTGTGTGTGTGTCTGCTTTTTATCTTTTTGATGACTCTCTTTTAGAATTGATTTACTTTTTAAATCGATAAATTATAGTTGCAATTTTATATCAAATTGAAGATGAATAATGTTTAGAATATTGTTGGTTAGTTAAAATAATTGTTTTATTTTTTTTTTGTTATAAAAATTCATTGTAGAATCTTGTACGAGCTAATAATTTGTTTTTTCGTCACGAAATTTTATCGTTTCATCTTCAATTTTTGGCTAGCATTGAAGATCCGTTAATTAATTGCAAGTGAATTCAATTTCAGATATTACTTTTGTTTATCATAAATATATATATATATATATATATATATAATTTATTTTGTTCAAACTAAACCTATGCATTGCTACTTTATTTAATTATTTTTATTAATCATATTAATACTGCAAGTGAATTTATCATTTCATCTTCAATTTCTTTCTAGCATTGAAGAACAGTTCCATTAACTGCAAGTGAATACAAAATTTTATATAAATATTTAAACAATCTTTACTTTAAGATTGAATATTATTATTATTAATGATATTAAAGTATAATACAACCAATATTTAACCAATTAAAATAAATCATATAAAAATATTCATTGATATTATTGGAAAGAAGATATAAAAGTAATAATATTTTTGTTCTTTATTCATGCCACATCTTTTTGTTTTTTTTTTTCCTTTAACAGCGAGGGTCGAGGTCCGATTTAAAGACTGTTCTTAACACGAGGCAAGTTTCGGTCTCGATGTCGAATAGATATACGTTTTCGTTATATTTAGAAACGTCGAGCTTGCGGCATCTCGGACTTTCGGTCCCCGTTGCGCGGGTCGTTAAGACGCCGGAATGCGATCTGAGTTGGTGGAGAGAAGAAGACCAAGAAGAAGAAGAACAAGAACAAGAAAAACAAGATGAATAACAAGAAGAAGAAGAAGAAGAAATAGAAAGAGAGAAAGAGAACATTCGTCCGTGCTTTACTCACTTTTCACGACGACCTTTTATTACGATTCACTGTACCAACCCTTTACCCCCTTCCCTCGTACACCTTACTACTACTACTATACCACGAATTCAAATTTCGAAAGCTTCGTGCACACTGTGTGTCGTACTTTAACGGCGATAACATTATCGTATATTTATCGGCTGAGTAAATAACCAAGAATCGTTTTTAAACCCCACCCTCTTTCACTTGCATCTCTTCTTCTTCATCTTCTACATCTTCTCTCTCTCTCTTTCTTTCTTCTTATTGTTTTTATTTCTTTTATGTGTAATGAATGTCTCTTTACTTCGGACACAGACGAGACTTGCTTTACAAAATCAAAAATAGCAACTAACTTCTGTCTTTAACTGTAAAAATGTTTTTTACACTTTTTGGTTTTCTTTTGTAGTTGTTCTTGTTCCTCTTCTCACGCCCACAATTTTCACGAGTATGAAAAGAAAAATTGGGTAAGGGTAGTCAAAGGGGTTGTGGGATTGACCCGAAACTAGACAAGAGTACTACGAACAGCTGCTTTACGGCACAAGAATGATCGGAGATAATGACGGCCATTATTCGATTTTAATGTGGAGCATCCATGATACGTTTTAACAGGAAGTTCTCTAAATAGCGAATCAATCGTTAGTATCTCGCTAATTCTTGGGCAAAGAGCCCGAATTTGTTAGAACGAATAATCATACTGTTCATTTTCAAATTGTTACAGATCAAAACATTCCTAGATTCGATTTATTCTGTTCTCATTTTTTATTTCTGAAAATTAACTAACATCATTTTAAACAAAGTCATAGAAATGTGTGCATTAAATTTAATCCAACTGTTATAACCAATTTCAAATATAATTTTTTTAATCGTACAAGAATAAGATTCAAATTGGGAGTTCGAAAATCTTTAGGAACATTTTATATTCCCCAAAAGT
The DNA here is from genome assembly GCF_049000335.1 of Polistes dominula. Lineage (NCBI taxonomy): Eukaryota > Metazoa > Arthropoda > Insecta > Hymenoptera > Vespidae > Polistes > Polistes dominula. The sequence continues at coordinate 1,580,247 of NW_028301042.1, forward strand.
TATTCTCAATAATATCACTAGCCCGTTTGTCATTTGTCACTAAACCAACTAACGTTGATTGTGATGTAAAAATTGGGGACTCTTTAGAATTCGTATTTGCAATTTTTTCCATTTGAATTATTAAACCAAACACACACACACACACACACACGTGTTTCTATCCATCTCGTTTTATTTCATTTGATTTAATTTTCTTGATTTTTTTTCGATACTAATAGTCGGGGGGCTCCTCAGACAAACAGAATTTATTATTATTCCTCGGGGGTGAAATAGGGAGTTAGTAAGGAGTTTGAGAATCAGAAAAAGTTGGACGGGGGTTAGGTTGCACATCGATGGATTAAATAATTGCCTTTCGAAGTAAGCATTGTAACTGGTTTGAAGGTATGCACAAGTTGATTTGAAATTCGAGAGAACGAATGAAAACCTGAACGAAAACGTTGATGGAAATCGGTGCACCGAAGTTGTTTTGTACAAATTATCTCAAAGAAAGAAATAAAATAAGAGAGAAAGAGAGAAAAAGAGAGAGAGAGGATGAAAGGTCGCAAGAAGAATATGCTATGGCGAGAGAGAGGAACATTTGCATACCAAGAGAGACATGTTTTTATCGATATCGAATAGTATCAAAGAGTGTATATGAGAAAAGAGTGGAAGAAAAACAACAAAAAAAATAAAAAAAAATAAAAAGCAAGGATAGAAAGAGAATGATGAAAATAAAAGCAAACGTTCGGGTAGGATATTAGCAAGTAAATTCATGAATAACTCGAGGAATGCATTAGCTTCCTCTCTTTCTCCCATAATACACACGTACACAGATAAACGTATACATGCGTAAACGTATACGAGCAAGTTTGTGGGGTAGGGATGGGGGTGGGGGGTGGTTGGTGTTTTATCAAGCGATATCCATCCAACGTGGTGCTAGGAATAATTTCAATAATCCTCTCTCTCATCGTTTTGGCTTTGCACGCGCGTGCGCTCGCGTTCGCGTTCGCGTCTGTTCTCTGCTGCCGTTTACATCGACATCAGTAAAAGGTGAATTTTAATAAGCGTGCGTAACAACGATAAATCTCTCTTACACTAGCAAGCCGATAAAAGGAACTAGAATGAACGAAGATCAAATCAAAAAAACAAAAAACAAAAAGAGACTAGGTACTAGAGACAAAGAAAACACATACACACATACACAAAATAAAACATAATAGAGCTTATAGTTAGTAGGATAATGTGTTAAAAAAAAAAAAAAAACTAATTATTACTACGGATAGTAATTGGAATTTTTCACACACCTTAGGTTTACTTAAAATAAAGTTAAGTTAAGTAAAGCTTAAGTGGGTAGTTGGCAAACAACAACCCCTTGCAATGTGTTGCAATTTCTTTCGTCTTTACGATGTTACCTGCTACGAGCAGAGTTATCCTGATCGTAAAAATCTAACACGAGGTTGCAAAGATGAAGGTCTGGACGACGGTTGGGAATGTTGGAAGTGAAACACATACAGTGGTAGGGGAAGGGACACAATGTCGAGGGTTGGAAAGGGAAGAAACGTGGCACGTCGTACTCGAGTTGGTATAATGCTAACCTGAATCTCCTCGAAGAAGCTCAGGGGAAAAAGAAAAAAAAAATAAGAAGAAGAATAAAGAAAAAGAAGAAGAAGAAGAACAAGAATAAGAAGAAGGGTTGGGCCCGTCCTTAAACAAAAGCCGAAAACACTTAAAGCGTGAGAAAGGAGCGATAAAAAAAAAAGCCGCTAAGAGTTCAATAAGTATCCTCCTTAGAGCCAATAACAGTCACTCCAGCTCTCTCTCTCTCTCTCTCTCTCTCTCTTACTCTCTTTTTTCACGCCTACCCTTCTAAGGGATCTTTCATCTCTTTCTTTTACAACATCGAGAGAAGAAAATCGTTTGGTTCGAAACGTTCGTAAGTATTTCATCCCCACCCCCAGCCCCAGCCCAGCCCAGCCCAGCCCCGTTCAGTCCTTTCTACTCTTCGTTGTTGTAATCTCCGAAGCCGATAATCACCGATCTCATCCTCTCCTCCCCCCCTCCTCCTTTCACCACCCCTTAGCCCTTTCTTACCCCTCTTCATTTCAATCCATCTTTTACTCTCTCTCTCCTTCTTTTCATCCATTCACGTTCGTACTTTTCTCTCATTCACTGTTTCTCTGTCTCTGTCACTTTTCATTCGGAAACCTTATTCTTTATAGGGTAGTGGGGGGTAAGGGTGGGGGTGGGATGACGAAGATGAGGAATGTTCGATGGTGAAAATACGAACGATGCCATTTAAACGGATAAGAATTTATGCTGGTCGGGGGTTGAAATGTCTTCTTCTTCTTCTTCGTCTTCTTCTTTATTCCGTTTAGGTGCATCCATGGGCTATAGAAAACTTGAAATGATTTGTATTATTTGTCGATTTAAAGAAATGCTAACGCTAATGGAACTTTGATCGGTGACTTGATTATGCGATGAAGCGAAGATAAAATTAAAACTAAGTATGGAAGGAGGTGGAGGAAAAAATGGAAGAACAATAAGGAAAACTAAATAATGTTGCGACTGTACTGAATTGCTAAGTAATTTGATAAAAATTATAATGATAATATAATCGTAATGAATATATATATTAATTAGAATTATTATTTATTTGTTTAATATTATAATTATATTTTTAATTATTTAAATGTTTGTAATTTATTAGAATTTTTTTTTCTTTTCATTTTTTAGTTTATGAAGGATTTAATATTAACATTTTGTATGTGAAACAATTTTATTCTTATTGTTTTTGATTATTTACATTTTATTAATCTATATATTTGTAATTGAATTGAAATAATTTAAAAAGACAAATAATATATTGATTCAATTTTTTTTTTTTTTTTTTAATATTTCACTTTCACCTTAATTTTTATTAGTAATAATTTAAATATATATATATATATATTTCTTTTATATGATAAATATTCCAATGTTTTAAAAAATGAATAATAATTTGTCAAATCAAAGTAAAATATAATAAGAAAAATAAGATAAAAAAAAAAAAAAAGGAGAAGAAAAAAATATTATCAAAATCCTCTCGCGTGAGATGATAGATGAATAAATAAATATTTTATCGTGAAAGAGCAAAAAAAAAAAAATAAAAATAAAAAAAAGAAAAATTGAAACATCTACGATTAGTCGTAAAGTAAAGTTATTTATTATCTTCTTCCTTCTATCGTATCCCATTCTCTCTCTCTCTCTCTCTCTCTTTTTTTCCGTTCTTTATTCAAATTAGTGAATCACCAGAGTTACATGAGTGATTTATTTTCAAATAAAGAAAGAGAGAAAGAGAGAGATAGAGAGAGAGAGAATATCAAAGAGAAAGAGAAAGAGAGAAAGATATATCACCCTCTCTTCGATTCTCAAAAACGAAGAGAAGAAACGATGGCGAATGATAGTCTCCACGGTTGAAACATTAAACTATGTTGCACACAAACTCAACTCTCGTTTGGACGTGTGCCTTTAGACATGGTATAGTCATCTCATAAAAGAGAAAGAGAAAGAAAGAGAGAGACAAAGAGAGACAGAGAGAGAGAGAGAGAGAGAGAGAGTGGTGGGCATTAAGATAATTGGCATCGGTGACGTGACTGGTGCAAAAGATCGCTACTTTGTTCTAAACTAAAATATGAAATTTAACGAACGACTTTTCTAACACATATCTAATCTAATACTATTAACAAAACAATTATTTACATAATTTTATTAATATATCATTAATATATCAAGTGTGTATCATTCGTAATATAAATTCATTTGAACAAACAAATAATATGATAAATATAATTTCAAATATAGAAATATGAAAATGATCGATTAGAAAATACAACCAATGACACTTATTTATATCACAAAAATACTTGGACCAAGAATTTTAATGGTTGGATAGTAGAAGGGATGAAGGAGGGTGGGTTGGTGTTGATTTTAGTTGAAGTTGTAAGGTTACGTGGGTGGAATTGATGACAATGATCATTTATTAAGCTCCAATCTAAAAGTATACTTTAATATATATATATATATTTAAGGTGTAATTAATATTGATAGCAAGCGTGCCAATTATTCAGACGAAATAAAATCATTTTAGAATTTATAGAAGCAAAAATGTTGGATTAATTTCAAACGTTAAGAAATAAAGAAATTCAATGATTTTTTACGTAAAGATTATTTTTCATCAAAAGTAAAAACTTTTCTTCTTATCCCCCACTCCCATTTTTTCTAATTTCTTTTTCTTTTTTTTTCTTGTTCAATTTTATTTGCTAAGAGATAACGCAGAAACAAGAGAACGACGTTGACGTTAAAAAAGACGATTGCAATGTCACCCCATCGTTGATTGTCGCTACTTTCATTTTCTTTCTTTCTTTTTCTTTCTCTTTCTCTCTTGAGAATTGATATTTTTACTGCTTTCATTACACACATACATACAAAATATTAACACGACGAATCAACTGACAGTTTTGATGACGAGTATCTTTTCTTCGAACGTAATATAGATCCAACGTTTATTTGATTACATTGGATAACGATTTTAATACAACACAACCCACAAACTTTCATTACATCGGTCCCTCCTTCTTTAACCCTAACCTCAAATCTTCATTTTATCTTTCGCTTTTTATTCTTTCGATGATCGAATCTTAATTATCAAATAACACAAACGAAAACAAATCTAACACACGTCATTAACATGCATGTTAAAATCAACTTGTCGATTAATGATTATCGAGATATCGCAAAATCGTTATGACGTTTCGATATAAGACTGACACATCTCATATTACAAAAAGAAATTAAAATGAACTAGTTGTGTTATGTGTTATTATGGCTTTTGTGAGTCAAAATATGACGTTGTTGTTGTTGTTGTTGAAATAAAGGTTAGGTTATATTCAAATGTTTCACGCATTCACCAAAATCTATAGTCAACAGATGGCGTTGGATTTAACTGTTCCTTTTTCTTGTTTTTTTTTTTTATATTAATTTTAATTAATTTATCATTAAATTAATGTAAACAAAACTTAGTTGTATGCGAATGCATAATCAAATCGTCTTACCAGTCTACAAATTAATTATTAAACGTTTAATAAATAAAAAGAAAAAAATATACGGAAGTTTTTAAGTTGTTAATCGAATTAATTGTAAAGAAATAAAATACATATATATATAAATGTGAAGTAAGAAATGGTAGATAAAAATAAAATGAAATTATTCCCGGATAGGATGTGGCTCTTATGACCACATACGATAGGTAAAATACTAACATACACGTACAATATATGTATATATGTATATATAAATGAGTCGCCGCAAATATAAGGGAAAAATAATAGCGAACGGGTCTCTAAGCGATTGATAATACGATGATAAGCATGCTTCTAGCTTGTCCTGGATTACTTCCGTTTCCGGTTGTGCAACGTCGATGCGGCGGCATCAGTGTTATTGAAACATAAATGCAGCTTACCGTACGAAATATATCGCGCGTATTTTGTTTTGTTTTTTTGCTTTCATTTTTTTTTTTTAATTCATTCTCCTTAGAAAAAATATTCATCGCAATTGGACTCGAATTCCGAACGAGTTTCACTGTTCATTTGTTTCGAAGAAATTTGTTCTTCTTTTTTCTTTTGTTTGTTTTTTTTTTTTTTTTTTTTTTAATTCATCTTTTATTCGTAACGTTCAATTATTCTTTGTTTTTCTTTTTTTTTTGTTTAGTTGCAAATAATATAATAAAAAGGAATTATAGTTCGATTGTTAAAAGATTTCTTAGGAAAATTTGAACAATTAATTTTAAATTCATTTAAATTAAAAGTTAAACAATTAATTATGGTTAATTGTTAAACAATAATTTGAGTATTTAAATCAAATGAAAATCTTCAAAATTATCTTTCAAACGTTAACCAACCAAAAGTGTGCGATCCTTCATTCAAACTTATCGGCATCTTCTTTGATCTTCCTTTGGTTTGAAAAATAATTTGGAAAAAAGACGAGGAACAAAAAAACAAAATTTATGAATCGCTAAGACAAAAAAAAAGACCCCAAGCTTATGAATACCAATGGATGACGCGTTCGCATTGGAAATAGAATTATTTTAATATTCCTAAAATATAATGTTGACAAAATAAGATACTTAAAAAAAAAAGAAAGAAAAAGTATTTATTGTTTAAACAAATATATCTAATATATTATTTAACATTTAAATAAACCTAATCAATCTTATAATAAAAAAAGTAATCAAGTATTTCATATTTAACAGAAAGAATAAAATCAAAGAAAACTAAAAGCAATGAAAAACTGTTTATAAAATAATTAAAAAACAATACAAAAATATAGAATCATTTTTTCAAAGAAGACTTAAGATTTCTGCTTTCAATGATGTAAAAAAAAAAAAAAAATAATAATATAGGGTGTTAAAAAAAAAACAAAAAGAGGGATCGGTTTCTCTGGTTTTGGTTTTGAACCACTTTTCACGATTCTCATCTTGTGTCTTCTTTTTACGAGAGTTCAAAAATCCTTAGGAGCTCGTGAGATAGAAAAAGAAAGAGAAATATAAATGAGCAAAAAGAAAAGAAAAAAAAAAAAAGAATATGAAACTCGTATCGCGAATAGATGAAAGAGTTAAAGAGAGAAACCGTGTGCCAACGCAAACATGTTCGCGGAGTGTTTCAAAACACGTTGGCTAATGTACCGAGAACTGTAGATCAAGAAATAACCGAGAGAATACGATCCTCTCTTCTCTCGTAGATGCGTTTCAACTTCTCCCCCCTCACCCTCTCCCCTCACCCTAACCCCTTTACCTAGCTTATTTCCAAGAGAGGTAAAAAAAGGATAGGATCATCCTGTCTTTTACGTTCGCGTGTGATTTCAGAGTAAACTTACCTACCTTCCTTTACATCTTTCCTTTTTATTTATTATTATTATTATTTTTTTTTCATTTTTTTTATTCTTCAACATTCCTTTATGATTTTTTATTTGAATATTTTAACAATAATTGTTTAATTATTTTTTTTATATCATTTGTGTGATATATTATTGAACACAATTAATAGTGTTTGATTTATTTTGGAGTACAAAGGAAAATTAATATCAACTATTTTAATTGTTTAATAATTAATTTACAATTAATTGCACAAAGGGAAATTTTTGGTATATTTTATTAACAAATTTTTATATTTTAATTAATTGATAACTAATTTATCACTGATTGCATGGCATTTATTTGGATACATTAACAATAATTGTTTAATCATTTATTATATCAATTATATGATGAATAATTTTGTTTGATTTATTTTTTAATATATAATAAAGTAATTGTATATTTTATTAACAAATTTTATTTAATCTTACCTATTTTAATTAGTTAATAATTAATTTATCACTGATTGCATGACAACGATAAAAGTTTCTTTTTAAATCGAGTTTGGTGATAAAATTGATATATATATATATCGGTTATGATTATGACGATGATGATGATGATGATGATGATTATGATGATGTCAATGATAGGTAAATAAAATGTAGATATATCCCATAATGATATTAACATATTTACACAGATAGGAAGATTTGCTGATGATAATTATTGCGATAAGAAACAATCGAGTACGCAATAGACGACATTATGGCGCGGCATGAACAAACAATCGGTCTTGGATATTCGAATAATCGGACGAAACATATTAATTTTATATCGTTCATTAACAACCAATCAACTCTTTTCGTACTATCATTTGTAACTGTGTCATTATAATATACAAACACACGTATATTTGCATATTTATATATAATAATAAAAAAAAAGGTTAGAAAATGATAAGGTAAAATCAGAAATTATGTTGACAAATTGATCGGACTGTATTGATAAACCAGAATCTAAGCTTTTGACTGTTAGTGTACACCAGGTAAATGATTTATTAATGCAAATTGACACGGTGAATTTAATTGGTCTATAATATGCAATATTTTCGTGATTCGTTGTATGCCATAAAAGTGATTAGACTTATTCCAAGTGGACGGATTAGTTGACACAATAGAAAAGAGTAACAGTAAGAGAGATATAGAAAGGTACTATTAAACGATGGAAAGCTTTATGTGCTTTTATCAACTTATATACAATAAATATTCTTTCTAGCAAATCATCTACAAAAGAGAGAGAGAGAGAGAAAAGATAATAGAATACAGTGAATAATAGTCTTTGCTTCGTATAAATGTATAAACGAATGTACAATCCGATTAAAATGGTTGAAAATGTTATACAATACGTGTATATATTTATAAAGAAAATACTTAATCTAACGTTTTGTGTATCATTAAAAAACTTGCACATCAATTTCTATTAAAAAATATGAAATTTAGTCACTGAAAGTATATAATTTAACAGTTTACTTATATATATATATATATATATATTAAGTTAATTAGGTTATTCCGAAAACTCTGATGCAAACCTTGACGCAACTCTGACGATGAAACTTGAACGCAATTTAAAAATTCGATTTGTCAAGAAGATTTGTCGTTTGTTGTTTTATCATTTGTGGACAAATCAAATGAATTCATTCAAACTTCTTTACCCTTCGTATATTATTCATAATAAAATACACCCCATGTGCATTTAATGATATGTAAAAAAGAAAAAGAAAAAGAAAAAAATGACTATAAGAACAATGTAAATAGTTAAAAACATCAACAATCCTGACTAAATTCATTTCATTCTTTTGTACTTTTGGAAATACATTTTAAGGGATATTCCCAATTTGAGAATATATATTTTTTCGACGAGTAAATTCGAGGATACCGAGAGAGTTAGATGAGAAATAAGGCAATGGGGGGGGGGGTTTGTGGGATGAGGTAAGTGGGATGAGGTATGGTAAAAACCTGGGAATATTTGCACTCGAGCAAAAATTACGTGGGTTAGAGGAAGTGCAACGAGTGCTTACGAGAAAAAGGGAGGCTTCCTGCTATGTGTTGGCCAATCTCTCTCTCTCTCTCTCTCTTTCTCTCTCATATTATATCTCTTTTCGTCTCTCATCTATCTTTTTCTCACTTCGTATCCTCTCTCGTCTCGTTTCGTTTCGTTTCCGTTGCGGGGTTTCGTGGTCGGCTTGTGCGGGACGCCAGGAGAGCCAATATCGTTAGATATTCATTTCGTAAGTTTGAAGTAGAACAAAATATAGAAACTCACGGAATAACTCCCTCATCTACCTTTCCCTTACCCCTTACCCTTCTCCCCACCTGATCCCTTTCTGTACTGCACCCCCTCTCCTCCCCTTCCCTCCCCCCATTTCACCACCCACATCTCACTCTTCCTTTCCTTTTCTCATCACCACCACCACAACCACCACCATCATCACCACCACCACTTTTTCTACATATTTCCCTTACAGTTTTACTCGTAGAAAGTCAACCCTCCCACTACCACGCGTTACTCTTTTTACCCCCGATTATTTAAAAAGTACGATTTGTAATGAGACTCGCATGTACGAAACGAAAAAGATAACCCTTTGACCCTTGGTCAAAGTTTCGTGACTACATTTTTTGTTTTGTTTGTTTTTTTGAAAGTGAAAACTTTTTTTTAGAGTCAGTGTGATTTGAAAATCACATGAAACGTTAAAGTATGAAACAGATGAAACGAAAATGCATCAATAAAAAGAGGCTATAGGATTTAGTGTGAGAGAGAATGAGATAGAAGACAGTGTTCATTTGTTTCTTGTTTCCTCGGTTTCCTATTTGTGAACTCCCCACTCCCAGCCTCCCCACTCCCAGCCTCCCCACTCTTAGCTACTAATTGGTGTGCATATGTGTGCTTGTGTGTATCTCAACAAATTAATTCTTTGACTGGACACTAATGGCAAATATCATTTAAAGTTTCCCACAAGAAAAAAACTATCATATATTATAATCTATATATATAAGATTAGAACAGTAAACAAATTTAGAATATTAATTTACAAAATTATGTCTATTGTATAATAAATAAACCCCAAAATTAGCCTACTTCTGATACTCTGCATTTGAAGCTTAGTTTTTTGAAGGTTTCACTTTCACCGTGTGTGATCTGCACACATCATACAATTTTTTTTTAAATTTTATTATTTAATATAGAAATTAATAAATGACATATATATATATATATATAGAGTGAGTATTTTAAATGTAACAAAAATGTCTCGGTAGTTGTTAATTATAATAAATCAAAGAATCAAATCAGGTTATCGAAATGTAAACCTAATGAAAATATTAGATATAACGTGTATGTACACACATACATACATGTATTTATATGTATGTATATATATTATACTGACTAATGTCGCAATCGTGACTCGAATCGAATAAAAATGTGATAACGTTATCGTACTTGCACCGATCGTATTCCAGTTTCTTACGTTTACGATACACTAAAATATCTTTCATACTCATCTATTTATTTTTTATTTTTTTTATTTTTCTTGAGACACAAAATTAAATGGAAGATAATTGCAATAGTGTCTTCTTGAAAAATTCAAATAAAAATAATAATAAATACGTATGATTAGAATGATTGTACAGTCACAAGTTTGAATCATATTCAATTACCCTTTTACTTTTCACCATATACAACATAGGCTTTCCCCGTTATTATTATGTCTTTCTCTTTCTCTCTCTCTCTTTAGTCTACCTGATCTCTCACAACCCTTATCTTCCGTTTGCACGTACATTCTACCTCAGGTGGCATCGTATTTCTCTTACGAGCACACGTAGAACAAATCTAACCACCACTCACTCCTCACTTCTCCTGTATCGTCTTATATACAGTCTTACAGACATCTTTGATAAAGTTTTGCCACATTGTCCTTTTCATTTTTGTCTTGTGGTATTCTTGATCATTTCTAAAACAAAGATTGCACACTTGAAAAAAAAAAATAAATTTGATTAATCAACACTATGTTGTAAGAATAAACCAATCGTAACAATATTAACTTGAATTTCATTCAAAATATTCTTTAACATTGTCAAACTTTTTACTTATAATTATTTATACATATAAATAATTTATTAATAAAAATAATATAATTAATTTTATAGAAAAAAAAAGTTCATTCCAAAGTTATCTGAAATAAAGCAAATTGCAAATTATTTCCCTAGTTGAAAATTACTAACTAAGTCCCATCTTTATTTTTTTTTTTTTTTTTTTTTTTTACAACTAACTCGTATCCACTCGAAAAGATATTATAGAAAGAAAGGAAAGAAAAGAATGGAGAAAAAAAAATGAAATAGAAAAATATGAGAAATGTAGAGTGAGAATGGGAATGGTGGTGGGGAGGGGATGAGGATGAAATAAAGAAGAATCAGTTTTGAGTATTTTCAACGAATCCCTGTGGGTATTTCCGTAGAAAATCGCGAGAAGGAGGCGGAAGAGACGAGGAGGGGGTGGTGAGGAAGAGGGTTGGAAAGAGGGTAGGTTGTAAACGGTCCAGGATACTCTCTCTCTCTCTCTCTCCCTCTCGTATGCTTTACTTTACCTACGAATGAACGTACGTGAACGAATGATACGTTTGTATATATACATTCAAACGTGTATATATATATAAATACATGTATGTGTTTATATGTGTTAGTACGTCTGGCTTGCGTCCGAGCGATAAAGGAAAAAAAGAGGGAGACGAAAGACGATCCGGATGCTCCATCATTGTCGGCTGAAACATTAATTTGAAAATCTGAATAATTAGGAACTAACTTTTGCCCGATGTGTAAAACTCGGTTCTCGTATGTGGTGTTCACTGGCGCCACGTTGTACTACCACATATACCCAAGTCTCTCCTATGTGTGCACCAGCCTGTATAATTGCATATATATATGTGGGTGGATGGGTGGGGGGTGTGTATGTTTGTAAATGTGTTTCATATGAATGTATGCATGTGAGACGACTCTCGCGTGCATTTGGACTTCACTCGGCGGAAGAGAAGCCGCTTTACTTTCCTCCGTCGACCTCACTGATGAACCTTTTCTACTACCTCTTTTATATATTATATATTATATATATATATATATATATATATATCTTTCGAATCTTTCTTTCTCATTTTTAATCCTACCATTTTATATCCTTTTTCTATTCTACCCCCCTTCTTTCTCATTCGAAATTATACTTTTGTGTATTTTTATTATACATTGACATGTTCTAAGATATTAAATTGTATCGAATTGATAAAAGAGATGTTTAAATTATTGATATATATATATATATAAGAAAAGTATTATTTTATAATATGTGTATCAATTTAACTGATATTCAATTAATAAATCGAAATTGGTTGAACCCAAGTATGCACCACCACCTATGCATTACTTTCTATTAAAATATTAGTTAAAAAAAAAAAGAAAAAAAAAGAAAAAATCATTATAATTTCAAATCGATACTCCTCGCCCTGTTTACAGTTCAGATGCGTATCTTTTGCTTGCACCAGCACCCACCCAGTTCTTTCTACAGTGATCGGTATCGTTATTACGCTTTTAAATATAGCAAACCTTAGGGATTTTAACACGCGATCTTTTCCCGAGACTTCATCAAGAGCTCGTTTCTTTCTCCTAACTAATAAAACAACAATAACAATAATAATAAAAAAAAAAATAATAATAATAAGATGATTAGAATGAAAGAGTGAAAGAAAAGATGACAAGAAAAAATCATGTTGAAAATGTTCTCGTTTGATTAACACGTTTGGAAGTCTAATTCATGAAAACTTTAATAAATTGTTAAATAATAAACTTTAAAAATAAAATAATTAATAAATGACAATAAAATATGAACAAAAATATATCGAAATTTATAAAAATGTAGATTTCGTTTGTACCTAATCTCTAATCTCCAAAAATACTTTCACTAATTGTCTTGAAATGTTGACAGACACAACGCTGCATTCGAATACAACGAGGTTTCTATTACACTAATTTATTTATAAAATAATTAATTCATTTAATAACAACAACAAAAGATACAGACAAGTCCAGTGCCATCTGTTGGTCATAGATTTCGATGAGTGCGCTAAAACATTTGAACATAACCTACAACAACGTCATATTTGAGCTTAGATGAGCCACATTAACGCATGGCAGTGAACACCCGGTATTTGATAAATGTAGAAAATAAAGAAAATAAATTAAAAATACGATGAGGGAGGAAAAGGTTTCCTTTAAGTTGTTGTTAGATGATGAACAAAGTACCGTTAGGAAAGTAATACAAAATTTTACGATTAGAATGAACTACGATCGTTTTATTTTATTTTTTCTTATCGGGTCAACGAAGATTTATATAGAAACCTGACTTCATAGTTGTTAGGTTTATTATCATGACTCAAGTATGCACGTTTTGCACGAGAAGTCGATCTAAAATACGATACGCATGCTCGTCAACTCGCATATTATATACACGTGTTTGTGCATGTGTGTATTCTCAAGCATCAACCGAAAATTATCATTTGCAAGACCGTGACGGAGAGGAGGTAAGCTTTGCAAAATTACTTGCTCGATTTGCGAGACCGATAAATCGAGAAAAGTAACGCTTTTGTATCCAAGAAGGAAACGGATAGAAGAAGGGTGGATTGGGGGAGGTTGGGGGCGTATAGGTTGGTGGGTGAAAAGGAGAAGAAGAGGGTTGAAAGGAGTAGTAACGATATCGTGATGTTGGTTAACGATTTTACTCGGCCAACAGCACCGGTACAACCCTCCCCCTCCCCCTTCCCCCTTCCCCCTTCCCCCTTGTTCCTCCCTGTTCCACCCCCTTGCTACCCACCCTCTTCGAATTATTTATCGATCCATTCGCGTTCTCACGCTATGCTTCCGATTCGTAATGAGCGATAACGACTGGCAAGAAGTACGAGGAGGGGTAAAAGGGGGCAACAGCATGGGGAATGGGAAGTTGGATGGTGGACACGACGTGGTTCTGAGAGGATGATGATAAAAAATGGAATAGAAAATAAAAGGGATTATGACAAATCGTGTTTAAAAGAGATAAATTAGTAGGGTACATTACGAATTATTTCTTGGTAAGATGAAGTTCGATGAGATGGTTAAAAAAAAAAAAAAAAAAAAAGAAGAAAAAAAAAGGTAGGAAGGAAGGAGAATTTTTTAATCGAACGTTTGACATTGTCAGCGTTTAAAATAATTATATTCGTTCGTTAAAAAGTATGGGTAGTTTACTTCTTTTATTATTTGTCCTGTAAAAATCGTCCGACACGTAAGAATCAAATTCTTTATTCTCTTTTATTCTTGCATAGATAAATATAAAAAATAAAGTATGAAACGTGCAAACAAAATGAATTTTTGTTTTAATTCTTGTTCACTTTTCTTATAAATCCCAAAAGATAAAAACCTAACGAAGCTACCCACTGTAGCTACCTCAAAAAAAAAAAAAAAAGAAAAAGAAAAGAGATAGGTAAACATCATCAACAAACGCATACGTGTATGCAAACGAGTAAACATATGTAAGTATAGTGATGTATAGATGTACGCAAAAAGATGCAAAAAAAAAAAAGAAAAAAAATATGGAAGAGAAAGAGTTAGTAGTATGATCGTGTAGAAACACTCGACTAGCATAAAAATTGGAAGAATGGTTTTGCAAAAGTGAGTAAAAAGAAAAAAAAGAAGGGAATATGTGTGTTGAGGAAAACATGATACGAACATTGGGTGTTAGGTGTTAAGTTTTTAGATAGACGACATTATACTGATAGTAGTGTTAGTAGTGGTTGTGGAAAACGTAGAAAGAAGTATGAGAAGAGAAGCTAACACGGTGAGGAGGAAGTAAAGGGGAAGGTAGAAGGAAAATGGTGAGATGGGAGGGTTGGAAATAGGGGGACAAAAAAAATACGTTGAAAATTAGATTCATAACTTTGTGTGCTTTCGTTGCGGAACGACTAAAGGCCGGACGGGGGTTGGCTAGTTAAAAATTCCGTGTGCTAGGCGAATATCAATCCCTACCTACTTTACCTCTTCCCCTCACCCCTCCCCCATTCCCCATCCACTTACTCGTTCTTCTTCTTCTTCTCTACGGTTCTCGTATATGGCAAAGTATGAGTGAGTAAGTGAGATAGAAACTGATCCTACGGCATAGATATTATACACATATATATATATGTTCGTATATGGAGTTGGACGGATCCGTTCTCCTCCGGACAAGCTAGCAAGGAAGCAAACGTTCGCTTTCGTATTCGCGTTCCTTTCGAAAAGCCCTCACGTCGTTTTGAAAGCAACTATCCTACCAGCTCAGGATTTGCGTTACGGCCGGTTATACCTAACCTCTATACCTTTCTCCACCTACGTTCCTATCCCTAGACTCTACCACGCCTCTTCTCTTCCATCGTCCAGACGCGAACGACGGGAATTATCTCCGTTTTTCCGCAAACGCGATTAACCAGAAACGTCGTTCACCGAGCGAGTCCTCTCCAGGCGGCTCTCCAAAGAGAGTGAAAAAGAGAGAGGATGTACCCAACCCCCCACCTTCACCTCCTCCTATCCCCACCTACTCTCCGATTGGTCTCTACTTTCATTTTATTCTCTTTCTCCTTTTTCTCAATTCCTTTCCCCCACCTATCCAACCAACCAACCAACCAACCAACCCCTCTTCTACTACTCTTCCTTTTCCAATCCTCTCTCCTTTTACCATTAGAGTCAGGCTTCTCGTCCTTCTTTATCCTTTTTGGGTTTGGCTTTGCTTGGCTTTTCCTTCCTTCCTTCCTTCCTTTCTTCCTTCCTTCCTTCCTTCCTTCCTTCAGCTTTCGACTCGAATACGGCGATTGATAATTCACGATTAATCCTCGCTCCGAAAGCCAACGTCGTTTACTGTCTCTATCTCATTCTCATTCTCTCTATCATTCTCACATTCTCATTCCTTCTCACTCTTTTTATCTTTTAATCTTTCTATCTATATATATATGTAGATATCTTCTTCTCTCTTTCTCTTTTTGATTCTCACCCCGTTCGGTTAACTCATCCTCCTGTTCGTTCGTTTCGTACGAACGTTGGTTTGAATTTACGGAAAATTTTCGTGTGTTCGAGTAATATCGATTTAATTTATTCGATTTTTTTTTGTAATAATAAAATCGATCCTTTATCCTCATTTCTTAATATCAAATGTTGAACACAATTGTATCATTAATCTTACGTTATTTTACATTTATCTACTGTATTTAACATCTTCTTATGTTCGTGCATTTTATTATTGTTTTTGCAATTGTATATAAAGATGTAAAAAAAAAAAAAAAAGAAAACAATTGTAATAACAAATTTTATAAGAAATTATTTTAGTATTTTTTTACATTGAATAATTTTCGTTTGGTATTATGAATGTTTTGTATGTTGCAAACATTAAGTTAAAGAAATGTAATAAAATATTATTAAGGAGTTGTGTGTAATATGTTTTTTATATTTTTATATGTTTATATTTTTATAATTTTGTCTTATTTATTGTAGTTTGAAATTTGTTGAAAATTTGTCAATAAAAATTAGAATATTTCATAGAAACGTGCACGTGACTTATCAGTGAACTGTAATTCTCAGCAATGATGAAACTCCCCATTCTTTTGGTTCCACCTTTTCTTTCTGTATTTTTTTTTTTGTTCATTTTTTTTTTTTTTTTAGTTGAGTTTTTAGCCGAACAAGTATACGATATTTAGAATTAATCCTTCCTTTGTGTCAGCACCCAGTATCCGTTCTGTCCAGTTCTTTCTTTCTCATTCTCACTCACTCTCTTTCCGTCTGTCCATCTGTCTTTTCATCTGTCTGTGTGTGTCTATGTGTCTGTGTGTCTGCTTATCCGTCTGTCTTTTTATTGCACCGATATGGGAGTCGTATAAATTTTACTCCATTATATTCGTTCCACCTCTGCTGCCAGTTCTGAAGGTTAAAGTCTAAAAGGGAAAGAGAAAAAGAATGAGAAAAGAAATGAATGAAAGAAAGAAAGATGAGAGAGAGGGAAAGAATGTTAACGAAAAAAAAAAGAAAAATAAGTAAAGAGAAGTGAAGGGAAGAATGAAATAAAAAGTAAAAAAAAATAAAATAAAATAAAAAAATAGAAAGAGAAAAATGGGATGAAAGAATAGTCCAGATTCTGGAAAACATCAGAAACTGTTGGTGGAATCGCATATATTGCAGAAGTTCCTACCGTTAGGTTGGTATCTTCTTTTTGTCTCGACTATAGTACGGTGAGTCTTTCATTTTGAATCCCTCAATCATCGTTGGTGATCAATCACAATTGAACTCGAGCTATGAGAACATACATACATACATACATACATACATACATATATACGGTCGTATTGGAATGAAGAATTCAAATGTCTCTGAGTTAGAAATTCAAAATTAAAATTAAAACAAAACAAAACAAAACAAAAACTATTCGTCAAATATCCGAATAAATAATTCCACATTCTTCTAATACGTCTATAATTTAAAATTAAAATAAATCATTAATATTAAATCATTTTTAATTATAAACATTTACAATCCTTCCCCCATTTTTGTCAAGAATTGAAAAACATTTAAATGATTCTATTTAAATTACATTATATCACGAATGAGTTGGGTTTGAGATCTGTCTACATCAATACGAATGGATACGTGTTAATAATGTATACCTGTATATATATATATGTGTGTGTGTGTGTGTGTGTTCGAAAATGGTATTGGTCAGGAATTCATTAAGTATCAAACATCGTCTGCGACTCTCAGACGTTGACTTTAACATTAGAATAGAAATAAAAAGAGTAACAGAAATAAATCAAAAAGAAAAAGAAAAAAAGTAAAGGTCGAGTAGCTGAGCAGAAGAGGAGGATATGAAAAGAAAGGTATAGGGATAGGGAATAGGGATATGTGAAATAAAGAAAAAGGGTTAGCTTGAACGTAAAGTCCAAAGCCTAGCGGAACCACACGAGAAAAGGCGAGAGGTTGAGGATGATGGTAGAGAGGTGTGCAAGGTTTGGGCTTCGTACGGTCCGAAGCTGCCTTTTGATGCTAACCCTCCCACCCCCATCTTCTACCCCGTTCGTTCTTCGTTCTTTTCCCCCTCCCCCGTAACGACACGAGTCGAAGGATAATGCACAAACTAAAGGATAATTCCCCGATACGGGGACGAAATCCGACCGAGACCGGCGCGCCGATGCAAAAGTGAAGGGGTGGGTCATTGGAGGGATGAGGGGGTGCTACTGGGTACTGGTGGGACGGGCAAAAAACTCTTATTTAAAAATGTATTTACCGTCTGGCTCGCAAGGATCCGCGCCGTCCGCCTGGAAAGTTCGCTTTTTACCCTTCTCGCTTTCTATCTCACTCACACATACATACATACATACATACATACATTTTGTCTTTCTCTTTTCTACTTTGTGCGTATGTGAAGTCTGGGAGAATTCCTACTACTACCTTCCACCTTCATCCCTCTTCTTTCTCTTTCTCCTTTTTCCTTTCCCTGCGTACGGATCACCCCCTCCCCCTCCCCCTTTCCCCTTGTGCACCCCCACACATTGCTACCTGCTTCATCTCCGTGCGGAGATGTAGAAATTCTGAAGGGATAGGGATGTGCGGCTTTTCATCTACGTTATCGTTCGCAACAATGTATCCTGATGATCACATATATATATATATATATACATGTATTATATACTTTTATACTTTAACACATTGAGCATTACGCGAATTCTTACAAAAATCTTCGTCAGGTCACACTCGGCAATACGAAACGCACTATTAACTCAAATTTGATTTCAATTTTAATAATCATTTCATATTTTATTCCGAAAACATTTGCAGACGTTATTTAAAATCTCGCTGCCAATTGTCATCGCAACAAAACGAATAATAATAAAATAGATATATCATCAATAAAGTATCAACTGTATTTTTGAAGTAAGGAAAAGTTGAGGAATACGTCAAGGGGTTGGAGTGGGTGTATAGGGTGGTGTAGGGTGAGTAAAGATGTTCGTTTGGATGAGAATAATCGAGGAATGGGGGAGAGTGACAAATTCGAGCGAAACCGATGCGCGCCAGTGTAGCTTATAAAGCCCATTGTCTTGGGAGTCAAAGCGGAATGAGGGGTTTGAAAGAGACGGAAACAGAGAAATAGAAAGAGAGAGAGAGGGAGAGAGAGACAGAGAGAATAGAATAAAAGGGGTAGGGGTAAGTTTCATCGAGAGGAGGGTAAACGCGCGCACAAATACGTAACGTGGCACAACAGGAACGAGATGGGTATAGCAATATCTATAGCTAGTAACCCCTAAGCTAGCAAAGCAAGGTAGGATGCTAGCTAGCTTTCTAGCTGGTGGGTGTCCGTTAGCAGGGTGCAATCGCTTCGACGAAGCTGCCGTTAGACGATTTCGAACTTTGCGGCATAGCAATCCGCGGGAAAATGTATCTAGGATAGATGGATGAAATGTAACTATCAAAGTTGGCGATCGCAGCTCTCGACGGCATTTTCCCTTCTACCATCTTTACTCCTCCCACTTCAACCGAAACCACCCCGACCAGTCAACCCCTTTTACCTCCTACTCTCTTTCTCTTTCTATCTATCTCTGTCTATATATATATATATATATATATATATATATATATATATATATATATATATATATATATATATATGTATCTGTCTTTCTCTTTCCTTTCAACGTTTCCTCCACCCTCCGGAACTCACCGTCCGTGTTCATCCTCCATGCTTGCTCACAATTTATATTACGGGCGAGGTGCGCATATAATTAATTTAATTAAACGCTCCGCGTTGAAAATCGTCCTATTAGTTCGGCAACTTTTGACGGCTGTTACCTACCTACCTACCCCACCCCCCAACCCACACCTTTCCCTCATCCCTTTGCCTCTCTTTCTCTCTCTTTCTCCACTCATCTCTCTACATCTATCTTTCTCTTTCTGTATGTTTCTCTGTTTGTACGGGTGTGGGTGTGCGTGTGTCTTTTCCTTTCTCTTTCTCTTCTCTTCCTGAAGGCTTTCTATGCTTTACCTTTTCTCTCTCTCTCTCTTTCTCTTTTTCTCTCTTTTGTCTAGTTTTCTCTGTTACTTTTTTGTCTTTTCCATACGGACGAGAGTTAGCCGTATTCTCGCAATGTTCCTCGTATTTTCCAGCACCCCTTCAGATCCCCCACTCGTCTAACGACTGGAGAATACGCTTCTGATCTTTTTGCGAAGTGTAAATAAATCAGTCGGGTGTACACTACTAAGAGTAGAAGCGCGAAATACACATCATGGAATTAACCACGAGTTTCCTACTGAATTTTCACCGTACCGAGTTAGCTGCACCAGCAACAGCAGCAGCAACGGCAGCAGTAGAAGTAGTAGTAGTACTATTTTTAGTAAGTAGAAGAAGAGAAGATATAATACTCGTGAATATAAGCGACGACGATGATTCTTCCAATCATATTTTTGCGTTATATATCTCTCACCCAAGTACTCTGTTCTGTCTATGGAAAGAAAAGTGGGAGAAAATGTAAGAAACAAAAGAAACAGATGAAACGGAAGAAACGTTCGAGGATCTAATTTATATTAGTCTCGTTAATTTTAATTTCTATTTCAATTTTCAATTTAAAAAATAATATGTTTTGTATTAGATGTTTATTGTGTTCAAGTGTGTTCTTGTCGTAACCGATTAAATAAGAACATTTTAGTGTGATATCTCTAATAATATTCGTTGTGTAACATTTTCGACGACGTTTGGGGCGTGTCAGGAATGCTTCACTGTCCTTTATTCCCTCAACTGTTCTAAGCAAATAGTCAAAGAGTTGGAAAAGCCAAGAGAAGGTTCTTCTGATGACAAATGTCTGTCTGTCTGTCTCTATCTTTCTCGCTTTGTCTCGTTCGAGAAAAGGGTCATTTTAAATTTCAATGCTCTCAGTCAATTACTCTTGGCAACCTAAAGTCGACACGGTGGGCGTTAATGGGTTAATTTCGATGACAAGGAGTGCCACGGGTTGGTGGTATTGTTAAATTGATACTTGGAAAACTATTACCAAAATTAATTATTGTAAATTATATTTTTTAACAATATGCATACAACATATAAACACATATCAAATAAAAAATCCTATAAAAAGCATATTCCAATAGCAGATGAATGTTTCACCAATTTACACATTACAATCGATCCACCATAAATTAAAATAATTAATAACTAATTAGAAAACAAAAAATAGAACACCGTAGTATTTAGTATCATCCTTTAAACTCTGACTCTAACCTAAGTAAACCTTAAACTCCTAAGGATAACTATCAGAATTCTTGAAGCTGGATAACTGGACAACCAACAGATTGAGGTTAGCCAAGGAAACTACCAACTCTCATCCCCCCAAGCTCGTTCTCTCTCGTTGTTTACTCTTTCTCTCTTAGAATCATTCGTCCTTTCAAGCCGATCACTATCATTCCTACTCACTCACTCTCTCTCTCTCTCTCTCTTACACTTCTTCTTTGCTTTCACCAATGCTCTCAAATATACGCACACTTTCATCCTCATCTATCCATCTATCTCTGTCTCCCTTCAATCACACCCCCTGTTCTAACCACCCCAAACTACTCTACCAAGTCTCACACATCTTCCCATTCGTGAACATATCCACGCTTTGTCATTTACTCAGGACCAATCTGCGCCGTTGCTTCTCTAGAAATCCCTTCGGGTACTACCGACGTCTACCCTTCTCCATCCCTTCCCCTTCTCCCACCCACACACACATATCCGCGAGATCGTTGATCGTAACTCGATCCGACTGTACACACGGGCCCACAAAGGTAGTCCGATGATCGCCCGTCTGACGTTTATCGCCCTACCGTTTCCGGGTTACTCCCTGTGGTTCTCTCTCTCTCTCTCTCTCTTCGATCATGCTATCACTCTATCGACTAATTACCTATGCATCCAACCCCCCACCCTCTCTCTTCTATTTCATACCCCTCAAACCCCATAATTTCACTTGAAGCATCAATTCTAATGAATTGACTCGAATTTATTTTTGTCTATTTCGATTTTTATACAATCGATTTATGGTGATTGATAAGAGTGATCTTGAAGAGATCTCATTGGTGGATATTGCGTAAGTTATTCGTATGTCATTGACGTACGATCGAGTGTTTAGGTCGTCAGATTTTTTTTTCTTTTTAAGAAATGTATTTGATAACTCAAAAAAAAAAAATTCGAATTTCAAATCTGTCGTAAGTGATTATATCGATATCTTTAAAAATATATATTATATGTATATGTATATATATTTCTCGTAAATAGTAAACACACATCAATATGACGATAATAGTCTCGAAGAGAAATCTTTATCAGAAGTTTTTTTAGAGAAAGGAATAACAAGGATTAGAAACGTTCGACTTGGACCAATCCAACGTTCGATATGTGCGATCCATTTTGTTGAGTTTTCGAATTGAAAGCGATAAATGAACTATGACCTTATCCTTAAGTACAGTTGTGAAGAAAGTTTCACATAAAAGTTTGATCGTTTTAATGAAAATCTGCTGAAGTAATATCGAACGATTTGTTTTATAGGTTATGTTTATTTTGTTTCTTAAATATGGCGAACAATTAATGCATATTTGTTGGAATTAGGAAAATTAACGAAAATTATAATATTAATACAATAATAAAAATGAATTTGTTGAAATATGATTGCAATTTAATATATAAAAATGTTCTTACGATATTTATTATAATATTTGTTTATTGATATAAATAAATAAGTTAATGTAAGAGTAAGAGAAATCATTGGTAAAAATCGATAAATAACTAATTATGTTAGTCGAAGAGATAGATAACATTTCATATGAGCGTTATCATAAACAAAAATATTCGGCGCCACTGAAAGCGTACGCTTGTTGCGGGAAGCTGGGGTTATCTCGAAAGAAATAAATAAGTTTTATACATTTCGGCTAATCGACGCGGCACCGCGTTCGATCTTTATGAAATAACTTACTGTGTGTTTCTACTGATGCCCATATAAAATACACGAGGATGGAGGAAGTATCGAATGATAATATAGCCATTCGATTCGTGCCCCCCTTTTCAAACTCACTCACGATCGAGTGAGTTTCATTCCCGTTTAGTCATCCGCAGCGTGTAATAAGCTTCGTAAGTGTTCCGTTTACAAAATTTAACATTTTATTCTTCTTCAACTTAAATTTCAATTCTATGTAAAAAAGTTAAAAAAAAAAAAAATAAACTATACTTAACGAGTTACAATAATTCTTAACAATATGAATTATTAATAAATCAATATTTATATTTATATTTTATAGTTAATCGTTAGAATGAAATTTTGTTCACCCGTTATATGTATTGTACGCGCGTATATCTCTTAAATATATATATATATTTTTTTTTTCTACGCACAATTACGAATTAATTTTTATCAAATACGCGTTTCAATCATTTCCATCAATTGACTCAAAAAAATGTTTCGTTTAAAATATATTTACATTTTTATATATGTATTCTCGTTAATTTAAAACAAATTTTTCGTTCACCCTCTATGCATTTGATGTGCGTGTATTCATCTTTACCGTTCGTTTATTTTACACGCATATAAACAAATATATTCACTGAAAATTACAATTTTTTTTAAATAAATATACATTTTTTCTAAAAGTAACAAGCTTCTAGTGACAAGTTTAAAAAAAAAAAAACATTTTTTACTTTCATACATTTTAATTTAAATTCAAAAAGAAGATTCATTATTATAAATATATCACCCGTTACATGGAACATGGCGTATCGAACATAACCTATACAAATATACCCGCGAAATCCTTAATTATCGATATGTAACAATAAAATCCTTCAATTAAATGTGATGAATCTTAAAAGAACGTAATTGGTGGAAAAAAACCTTCGTGCGTGTTCGGAAAATCTAAGCATCCTGATTGGAAAAATAATTTCGAAAAACTTCGTGCCAGTTGTGTATGTGTGTTGTTGTTACTGCACCGATCGCGTTTCCCGCCAAAAACGATTTTGTATTTTAAAATCGCAAGATCTGCGTCGAACGGGGGTGGCAGGACAGGAAAATCAAGTCAGGGTAAGTTCTCGAATTTAATTACGGCAATTAGAAGCGAAAAGCTTTCTCTCAAACCATCATCGCACATCGAATAGAGCCGATTCGTGCAATCCCCCCCCTCCCTCCACTTTCCATTCTGCAACGAACTTACACCCCCACTCTTAAACCCCCTTGATCTCACCCCGAAACCAACTCAACTCCTTTTCCTTCTCTCTCGATGGACCCAGATCAATCCTATCGACCTAACTACCCTTCTTCTCAATCCACCCCTCAGTCCCACTCCTTCACCCGTTCTCGAACCATTCGTAGCCAGACATCACGGCTGTCGTTGATCGACAGGAAAGTGGGGTGGGGGTGGGGGGGGGAACTTTTTAATCCTATATTTGCTCTTCAAATCTTTCCCACATCTATTTTACTTGATCAATTTGTATTTCTTCATACGTATTATATAACATTCTCATTGGTTCGTTTTCCTACGGTAACATTCGTATCGATTATTACGTTCTTTTTTTTTTTTTTTTTTTTTTTTAATGATACTCTGTGGATGAGTTGGTGTCTTCACTTTTTACAATATTATTAATTATTATCAAAATATTTAGTATATGTTATATAGAAATGTTTAAAAAAAAAAGAAAGATGAATTTATGGTTATTGTGATATTTTAAAATAATTTTTTTTTTTTTAATTATAATTTAAACATAAACTTTTATTATTAATTTTTATTTATTTTATTATATTATTTAAACACGTGTATATTAAAAAGTATTGGACACAACTTGTAAGAAGTTAATAAAGATTTGTCAACGAATGCATATCAAATTGCAATTATCTTAATATATGATAATTAATAATATTTATTATAATAATAATTATTAATATAGAACATAGAAAATGAATTAAAATGACACTTGTCTATTATTCGAAATTTCTTATATTAATAGAACACCGGTATCCTATAAATACCCTTTAATACTTTTAATTATTAATTAGAACGGAATATGGAAGATTCATTTAATGAAAGGAATATCGATGTTTCGATATACGTTTAACGATATAATTATTATTTAATTAGATAATAATAATTATTTATTATCTTAATAGATATTATCATTACTACGAATGTTACGAATTTATTTTCTCTCACTTAGGTTTGTATCAAACGATTAAATTCGTCGTTGGCTACTCGATTAAGAACTTAATGAACTCGTGGAAAATTGACGTACCGATAGATCGAGAAAGCCGAGGGGGATCTCCCTCACCCATAGCAGAGGAAATCTCGGTCTTTGTACGTCAAATAGACGTCGTACTTTCCTACCTTCCTGGTATATGTGACGTATATTAGGATTACTATACCTAAATTCAAACGCAATAGTCAGTGTGCGTTTCCATTCTCTTTAAATTATAAATATATTTTATTATCCTTTAATCAATATACTGCTTGTTTTAAATATTAATTTCAAATATTACACCTAATATAAATATTAAAAGAGAAAATTATGAATGATAGGAATATTATTGTTCGATAGTTATAATACTAGTCTCTCAAAACTACACATACACATATACAAAATAATAATAAAAATGACAAATGTATTATTTGTTAATGCAACAAACTTTACGACTTTAGATTACTTTAGATATTTGTTTATCGACTATAACAAAAAATAAGTATTACAATAGTAGTGGTAATAATAGTAATAGTAGTATGTATTGGTGATAGCGAGGTCAAGAAGCTTGATCGTATAAACGTGGTGGGAGAATAATGGTGAGGAATCGATCGGTTAGAAGTCCGTAAAATCGAAGCCACCAGTTGTCGCGGCATTTCGAAGTTCGCATTCGTGGATAGCGCCTATAAGCAGCAGCGAATCCACAACCGTCTTGCATTAGCTGTTTGAAATAAACATAAGCGTTCCTACGATAGCCACGTCAGATATCCATGGCGAAAAATCTATAGGGCATCGTTACGATAACATCAAACTGACAACATGCTGGCGCCCGCAATATTCTTTGTTTATTTTTCTTTATTCGTTTTATATTATTATCACATATAAATAATTTATCATTATTACTTTTATTGTTATTATTTTAATGAATATTCAACAAAAAAGATTATTACTATTTCGAATTATTTCATAAAAAAATATTCAATGAAAAAAAAAAAAAGATTCACTTGCAATTATCAATCGATGCAGTTGAAGATTATTTTATTTTTGATTGGGCGGTAGTGTTGAATGGGGAGAGTAGAATTAGGTAAAATAAATTATTATTATTACTATCATTATTATTATAAAAAATATATACCACAAAGAAGGTCAATAATATTTCAAATTATCCCATAAAACAATTCCAAACGTAACACTTGCAATTATCAATCGATGCAGTTGAAGATTATTTTGTTTTTTATTGGGGATATACTCTTATTATTATTATTACTATTATTATTATAAATATAGCACAAACAAGGTCAATAATATTACGAATTATTCCATAAAAAAAAAAAAACAATTCCAAACGTTCCAACACTTGCAATCGATGCAAGTGAAGATAAATTTTTTTTTATTGCGGATAGTTCAATTGGTATGAGAAAATGGGGAGGGTAAAACTAGTTAAGCAAATAGACACGGGGTATTTCGGAATGGGGGATGAATGAGAAAAAAGAATGAAAGTAAAAAAAAAATAAACGTTGGATTAAGTTTTTAGATCGACTCCTTAACTTCTTTCGAGGGGTGTGCAATCTTCGGGGGATGAAAGCGAATAAAAGAAAAGGAAGAGAATAAATGAGAGAAAGAGAGAGAGAGAGAGAGAGAAAGAACGGAGATTCAATCGGAATTAAAATTAAAATTATCATCACGGGGAGTTGGATGTTCTCTCTCTCTCTCTCTCTCTCTCTTTCTCTTTCGTTCTCTGATACGTTCACCGAAAGAGTCGTCCCCCTTCTCTAATCGGAACTTTCACGGTCTCTGGCGTGCTATTAGTTTTAACTGGATGGATGAGAGTAAGAGGCAACCTGAACAACCTCTGTATCGGGTCTTACACGATTGATACCACACACAGAAAAAGAACCAGCAAAAAAAAAGGACAATTAACTTTTACGAATGATCATTGTAACCAATTTAATTCCAACTATCGTTAAAGTTCATCGATAATATTGGAAAGAAAGAAAAAAAGTAGAGAAAGAGGAATAAGAAACAAAAAAATGTATTTAATCCAATAAAATTAAATTTAGAATTAAATCCTTTGGAGTGCTATAGACGCATATTTGCGTTTGCTAAAAATTATTAATTATATATTAATTATATATTATTTATTTTTATTCTATAATTTATTATTAGAATACGATTAATAATAAATTATTCCATTTCTACAAAATATTTTAGGTACAAGTATTTAGCACTTAAAGGGTTAATAAGATTTCAATTATAGAAAAGTGGTTGATTTTATTAAAATTTCTACCCCACTACCTTCATTCAACAAAAAATTGGATCTATTAAAAACAAAACATAATAATAATCATTATTATATTTTGTTTTGTTTAATCATTTGTTCACAATTACGGATGATCATCCCCATTGATGATAAACGTTGACTTCAGCAACCAAAAGAAGAAGAAGAAGGTAGAATGAGGGGTATAGAAAAAGAAGGGTGATAGGGTAAAAAGGAAATACTCGTGGGTGGGTGTGCGGCCGGGGTCTTTAGTAATTTTCGCGCGATTTTATGGGAATTTAAGAATAATTCAATTAGGGTCCGGGGATCACTTTCCGAGATATGCTAATTCCACGCGGTGAAACCGGTTACTACCCGGAGAAACTGTACTAACTACGATCGAGTAGGATAGGGTAGAAAGGTTCGAAGGAGTGGGGGAAGAAAGGACGAGTAAGAAAAAAAAACGAAAAAAAAAAAACGGGGAAAAAAAGTCAAACCAAAAAGATAGAAAGAAATGGATGGAGAAAGTCAGAAAGAGAAAGAGAGAAAGGGGGCAATCCAACGAGCATGATAAGAAAAAGAAAACGAAGAGGAAGAAGGATAGAAAAGAAGAGAAGAGAAATCAGTGAGTGGTAGGGGGATAGGAGGAGTAGAGGGGGTAGTTATATCGTCTCCAATTTAAAAATCTAATCTCCAATGATCGTTTGCAGTGTCCTAAGGATAAAAAAATACGCTTCTCGCGCTATGGAATAAGGGCCCCTTCCTCTCCCCTACCTCTCCCCATCACTCCCCACTATCACCGTTACGACTACTATGGGTTTTCTCTTCTCGTCTCGAGCTATCGCATTTTCAATCCGGTCTGATTAAATTCATTAGTTTAATAGCTCGGTAGGTATCAATATCCAAGTGATTTCTTTCTCTCTCTCTCTCTCTCTCTCTCTCTTTATTCTACTTCTTCTACTTCTTCTACTTCTTCTACTTCTTGTTTTTCTACTTCATCTTCATCTTCTGCTTCTTCGTCATCGTCCGTTTTTTACCTTAGATGGAAAGTCCTTAACCACGAATCACCCTTGGGGTTTGGAATAACCCGAAAGAAAGGTAGGGGTAAGAAGGGTGGTGGTTGGTGGTTGGTGGTGTTTCACTTCGAAGATACCAACCTCCGGGCTAAAGATCTGCCTAATAAAATTGGCAAGAATTACTTATTTAACTCGACCACCCCCCAATCCCACCTTACCCATCCCTACTTTACTTACCCTTTCCTCATTTCCCTCATCCTTAAGTCGATTGAGTAAAATCACCGATTGAGATGATGTCTTCGTTTCTTTTCTTTTTTTTTTTTTTTTTTTTTTTTTTTAAGTAGAATGAAAAATAAGAAAAATGATCTTTCTCAGTAATTTCGTGTTACTTAATAGGATAGTTGATAGTGGTAGACGATAGATGTAAAAGAAAAAGAGTAGAATGGTAAAGGGAATAGGGGGATGATAAGGGAAAAAGGAAGGAAGGTATATGGGTGGTTGATAAAGCTCAGGTAAACACATTCCGTGAGTTTTCGTTTTAAGCTGAAATATTCTAATGGCCCTGTGAGTGGTACCCTTGGGTATCGTCGCGAGTCTATCAGTCCTTCCCATACACACCATAGGAAAACATGGTATATACATTTAAATATATATTCTTCGGCTAGTTGGAATATAAAAAAACAAAAGAGAAGAAATATATATACATATGTATATATATATATACCTGTAATAGTAAAGTTTTTCCTTTTATCTTGTAAATTTATTTTAAAGAAAAAGAAATGAAAAAAGGGTAGGAAACAAAATCCTCCACCATTCGTTTATTCTTTATGTTTTATGGATCACATGGAAATAATTTATTACAAACAAGGATAACATGATTATCAATATGTATTATTATTTATTTATTCATTATTAATTATATATAATTAATTATATATTAGATTAGCAACTAAGTTATTGGTGATTTTAAGTAGCCACCTATCGACAAAATCCGCAATCATTTACTTTCTAACCTAATACGTGTGCATAAATGATATTTCAACAGATACCAAAGTTAATAAGCAATTACTCAAATTAATTAGCAATAATAATAATAAAAATAATTGTAATAAGAACTAATAATCGAAAATGGTTAAACGTCTCCAGAACAGACCCTAAGTGTCGACCCTTTTGTCGGTTGTAGTAGTCCCTTTCTCTTTCTTTCTCTCTGGTTCAACCTATTGAAACCTTTTTTGTATTATCCCCCTAACCCCTCTAACCCCCTCTCTCTCTTTCTCTCGTTTACTCTGACTAAGAAGCCATCGAGCGTGCCGCAACCAACAGCGGTCCCTTAGAAGAAAATAAAAAGAATAAGAAAAAAGTATAAGAAAAAGAATGAAATAAAAGTTCTCTCTTTCTCTCTATCTCTCTCTCTCGTTGCATTCTTCGAATGACACTAATCGCCTTCCTTTATCTTCCCACGGTTTCGTGGTGTTGTAAAAAAGTCATGGTGGTGGTTGGTGATGGTGCTGGTGCTGCCACTGTTGTGTTCCTGTTGTCCAAGTGTGTGTGTGTGTGTTCGACCTTCTTCTTCTTCTCTCAACCGATTCCTATGGTTGATTTCACCGCATGTACAGAAAGAAAGAAAGAGAGAGAGAGATACTCTCTAGCAAACGAATCTGAAAGAGAATGAGAATGAGAGAGAGAGAGAGAGAGAGAGAGAGAGGGAAAGGGACAATCCGATAATTATTTTCTACGCTTCTTCAACGAGTTCTTGTTATCTTTTGCCGTTGACGACAAGTGCCGTCGCGAAAAATTTTCGCTCATTTTCGAAAGCCTTCTTCTCCCCACCCCCTTCCTCCTTCACCCCTTCTCTCCTTTCACACGCTCGTTTTCTCTTCCTGGACTGCCCCTTCCCACTTTCCCTCACCACTTTCTCTCTGGTCTCACTTCTCGAAAATTTCGAGTAATATTTGTACTTAGGATTAAAATTTATTATCCTACCTTCGAATATTATTTTTTTAAATGTCCTATAAACCCTCTCTCTCTCTCTCTCTCTCTCTTTCTCTCTTGTTTAAAAAAAAAATGGAAGAATAGAGTGAAAAGAGGGCAACAACAAGCGTCTCTATTTCATAGAACTCCCACGGTTTCGTGTCACGCGATGCAACTATTCTTATCCTTTTTCTTTCTTATTATTTTTCCCCTTCCCCCACCCCTCACTCTTTCATTCGTTTATTTTTCGTATTTCTTTTTTTAAAAAAAAAGCACACCCTCACCCTCACTGAATTTTCTTAGCATCGGTAACAAGGGAAAAAGGTACGATTCGTGTCTCGAACGGTACGAAAAGGGGGAAGAACAAGGAGTATCCAAACGGGGGAATCACAGAAGAGGGGGGGGGTTTGTGGAGACAACAGGGGTTATAGATAGATCGTATTTGAAGAGGAGGTGGAAGAGGAGGTGAAGGAGGAGATGATTAAGACGATCGTGTTCGCGTAGTAGAGGTCGCCTATCTTAAATCATCCTTTAAGTGGCTGATACCTATTACCTTCTTATACGCTTGTATTATCTTACAATATCCCTTAGCCCTTCTTCCCCCCCCCATCCCTTTCAATCCCCTACCCTCAACCCACTTTTCATTCGTTCGTTCGTTCGTTCGTTCGTTGTTTATTCCTTAAGCAACAACCTTAGGAGATAGATAGAACGTGCCCTTTCTTCCAACGTGAATAAATCATCGACACTATGATGCTCTAGTGTTGCAAATAAAATACTCTCTTCCAATATTCGGTGTCATTCTAATTCATTATTGAAATGTCTATTATTATTATTATCATTATTATTACTATTATTATTATTAATTGGTATTAGGAACTCGAAAGTTCATTGCTGCAAATACTAATTCTGCTAGTGTTATTGAAACTATGTTTTTTATTTTGTTATTTAATTTGCAATTAGTATTATATTATATTATAATTATTTATTTTATTAAATATTAAATTATAGTATTAGTATTAAATATAGTATTATTATTAGTAGTATTAAATATATATTATAATTAGTATTAGTATTAATACTACATTCGTAATTAGTATTAAAATATTATTACATATATTAACATTAATTAACATAAGATTTAGTTAAAAAATAAATAAATAAATAAATAGATCATTCAAATTTGGAGTAAGTTCATTGTAATAACGTAAGTGGAGTTTTAACAGTGAAAAGTAAAAATGACCATTGGTAGGTGGGATGGTGGGAATTAATAGAAAGAGATGAAAAAGGGTATGGTTTGGAGAAAAGGACTAAAGGGAGGGAATAGAGAAGAGGAGGAGGAGGAGGAGGAGGAGGAGGAGGGAGGGAGGGAAATAACGTGAGCTTCGAAGAAAGAAGAGAATGTGAATCGTGAACGGTCCTTCTCTCTATTCCGTGGTCCAAGCTCGAGGATCCTTTTAATTCGCAAGTCGAACAGCTAATCCTGCTGTAGAATATGAACAATTCCATTTGCCCGATAGCCGCGAGGCCATACTTCCAAAGAGAAAGATAAAAAGTAAGAGATAATAAAGATTGGAAAGAGTAGAAACGAATCCCTATGGAAGAATAAAGACAGATGATTAAAAAAAAAATCGAAAAGGGGATATTGGTGGTGGTGATGGTGGTGGTCAAATCGTATGAATAAATTTACGTTGCGTTATGAGATAACATGTACGATTGAAAAAAAAAAAAAAAAAAAAAACGATTAAATCATTTTCGAACAATCTACAGAATTATATACTCTTATATTTATTTATTTTTTTTTTTCCTAATTTGAAAACGATCAACTGCAAAAGAAGAAGGAGAATAATAGGAAGGACAAAAAGAAAACGTAGATAAAGATTTAATACAATTCGTTAATGGGAGGTTCGAAATTCCTAAAAGACTTTTGTCACACTGTGAGATGATAGGAAAAAGAGATAGAGATAGATAGACAGATAGATAGATAAGAGAAGAAAATAAAAATGATAAAAAAAAGTGAGTGTGTGTGCCGATCATCGGTAGAATGAAATAATGAGGAAAGGGGTAAAAGAAAGATTATTATTCGCGTTTGATTCGTAACGTAGAAAAAAAAGAAAGAAATTAAAAAAAAAAAAAAAAAAAAAAAAATGATCGTCCTACCGATAATAAAAGTTGAGATGAGGGATATAATCGAAAGACAGATAAATGAGAGGAAAAAGTGAGTGAGTGAGTGAGTAAAAGAGAGAAAGAAAGAGACAAGGAAAGATAGAAAGATGGTATGAAGCATCATCGAAGTATGTAGTAGATAATATCCAACCATAGACCGCCTTTGCTTGGTACGATGAGGGAAAGCACACGACGCAGGCCTTAATAACTCATGGATTGGATATGCGCGTTATTGAGCGGCTCGTTAGAATCCGGGTATTATCGGTCGGACGACCAGCATGGATATTCGAGGAGAAACGTACACGCGACCGTTATCATCGTTTTGCTATACACTCCACCTCCTTTAAAGTTCCCCCTTCCCACACCCATCCACATCCTCCTTCAACTCCTTTCCCTTTTCTTCCTATTCCTTCCTTCCTTCCTTCCTTCCTTCGTTCCTTCGTTCCTTCGTACCTCCTTTCCCTCCTCCTTCTTCTTCTTCTACTTCTTCGTTTCTATTGTTTTAAGACACCCGTTATATTAATAATTACCCTACGCATACTACAATATTAGATTTAGTCATATATTCTTTTTTTTTACTAGATATTACTATACAAATCATAATATTACTAGCTGTGAGCTAAAACATGAAGTTTTATCGATAAATGTTAGGTTATGTTCAATTGTTTCGACCACTCATCGAAATCTATTGCCAACAGATGGCTCTAAACTTCTTCTTCTCTCTTTTTTTTAAATTAATTAATTATTTTATAAATAAATTAACATAATAAAAACCTAACAGTATTTGAGTGCAACATTGTGTCAAAATTTCAAGACAATAAGTGAAAGTACTTCTGAAGATTACCCCAATTAGATTTATAAATGGAATATGGGAATATTTGATATGTATTATTTTTAGATTAAATTAGATTGTTTCTGTTTGAAAAAAAAAACAAAAAAAACAACATAGAAATAAAAATAGAGATAAAATAATATGATTTAAGAGAATTGAAATGAATAGAGGAGAATGATATGAACAAAGTGTTCAAAGTATTTTCATTCAAATTATTTAAACGTAATCTTGTATCACGACGTATCGAATAAATTAGATAAAGTTGAGTGTGTGAGGAAAGGGGAATCTTACATTAGATAGGCCAAGGTTCGAGTTCTCCCCCCACTCCAATCTTAAATCCGATCAATCATACTGGCCAATCTTTTTCCACTGATTTCTACATTTATTAACAACTAAATTGTATCGTCAAGTGTTTGAATGAAAAAATAAAACCTCACCCCCAGTTTTCTTATCTGTTACAAACATTAATATTCCTGTCTGTTAATATTGTTAATTATTATTATTAAATTATATCTTCTAATTTAAAAAAAAAAAAAAAAGAAAAGAAAAAAATATATAAGAATGACTAAGAACTTGTTTGCAAGTATATTATAGAAATAAGAATAACACGGTTAAAAGAATTATAGTTGATCATCAATATCAAAGTTAACAGGAATGGATTTTCACATTAATAAAGATAAAAATGATTTGTTCAAAGTAGTCGGTCGTCAGTAGTTGTTAACCATGATGATCATCCTTTCGTTCATTTATATCAGCCTTAGAGGATCGTTCATACCGATCCTGTTTTCTCTCTCTCTCTCTCTCTCTCTTTCTCTCTCGGTAGACCGCGATCAATCACTCGTGACTCGCGTTAACGCGCTTTAAGCGCATACCCTACCCCTACCCTTTTCCTCTTGACTCTCTCTAGCCCTTCATGAGAAGGGGTAAAGGGAGGAGAAGGGTGCTAAGTATTCATTATTGAAGGGACACCCGATAGGAGAGCTCTCGGTTGTCGATACGCTTCGTAGATGGACGGCCCTGCTGTCGATCGTGCACTTTGTTACATCACACACACACACACACACATTTATATAATTTTAATACATATGTGAAAACACATACACACAATGAAAATAGCAAATTCCGAAGGTGAGTTACATATTAGCATTGCAAGCAAACCTTTTCGCTTGATCATCGATTTTTCTCTTATTAAAACCATTTTCTCAATCAAACATATCTCAAAAATTGTATCCTTATCGATTAATCGATCAAATTAAACGAATTATCTGACTAAATATTCTCGAGAGACAAAACGTATATGTATTGAGTTTACATATGTGTGTGTGTGTGTGTTTAAACCAAATGTTTTGTGTTTTCTTTTTGCTATTTTATTTTTGTTCGTATAATTGTTCATTCATTAATTCGTTAATTCATTCATGAGAAACAAAATTTGATACGCTCCATCAGGTTGGTGTATTTTATTTCATTTTTTTTTAATTTTTTTTTTATTAATGATTATAAAATAAAATATCATTTCATTTGGTTATATTAAAGGTTATTAAATTGAACACACATTCGAAATAAATGAAAAAATAAAGAAATGAAAACATAATTTAGTACGAGTTCAAATTATCTGCTATCTCGAAACGGAAAACAAGTTCACGATTACGCTTATTTGTGTGATTAGAGTATTACATTAATTCAATATTAATCAGCGACTAATCGTTATCGTTCTTAAAAAGAAATTACTATATATATTTTCGTTTATTCTTCCTCGTTATAATACATGATATACACAAACACACATAAATACATGCGTAAACATGCGTAAACACGCTAGTTGTTTTGTTGATTCCCATAAAAATGTACACGAAAATTCCGAAAACGTTGATAGAAAGAAAATAATGATATGGGTGGGGGTGGGGGGTATAACAAGATAAAAGATAAAAGATAAAGATAATGATAAAGAAACAAGAGAAAAAGATAACGTTGAAACTCGTGTTGAAGCTAAGCGCCACCGGTCTGTTCTATCGCATCCGTCCGCATCCGTCCCATCCTTCCCGTTAGGTTCGTTCGTTCATTCGCACGTAATTCTCGTTTCGTTTAGCAGTAAGAAAGACTAAATATTTATTTACTTTATGTCCGCGCATCTGGGCGTATTAAGTCGAAAACAGTGCGGCTTCTTCTTCGACATTCAAATAAGAGAGAAAGATAGAGAGAGAGAGAGAGTGATAAACGCTTTACGCTCGTAAAATCATGCACGCTCGTGCGTCACGTGTATGTATGTGGTTTTGTTTAGCTTTTGCTTCTGTATCTCCCACGATGATGTGTTATGATACTTCTAACTATATATATATATATGTATGTATATATGTATGTATTCAAATATATGCGTAAGCGATAGTAGAGTTCTCTCTTTCTCTTCTTTTTCTTCATAGAAAGAGAAAGATACACAGAAATACATATATGTAATATATATATACTGGTTGGACCAACGGTATTTCTCCTTTTCACCCTTCTTTCTCTCTATCTATCTCTCTTTCTCTTTTTTATAGCTGGAAGTATTATAAATTCAAGCAAAGCACGCGTCCTAGCGCGTGCGAGATAAAAAGCAAAA
This sequence comes from Polistes dominula, assembly GCF_049000335.1. Lineage (NCBI taxonomy): Eukaryota > Metazoa > Arthropoda > Insecta > Hymenoptera > Vespidae > Polistes > Polistes dominula. The sequence goes on from NW_028301042.1 coordinate 1,616,274, forward strand.
CGAGGAGCCTGTTCTTTTTACCTTCTTTCTCTCTCTGATTCTCTCTTTATCTCTCTCTCTCTCTCTCTCTCTCTCTCTCTCCCTCTTACTATGTTTCTTTCTTTCTCTATTTATTATCAAATTTCTTTATGGGTTTACAAGGCTGTCAACGAGAATACCGTGTCTCGTTGTAACTACCGTACCAGGATGACCATTAACCCTAGGCTATGTTCGCTTAAGGCAAACCTCCCTTTACTCCCCTTATCCCTTTTTCTTTCTCTCATAGGGAGAAGCATACGGTTTTCATACGGTAATAACTGGACACGCACGATCGAAGTGTACGATGTTTACAGCTAAAACGAACGTTACCTGTCTCCTATGGTTCGGTCGAATACCACCACGAAAAAAAAGAAAAGAAAGGACAATAAAAAAAAAAAATGTACACATAGACATAGATAGGGTGAGAAAGAGGAACGGGGATAGTGTCTGAGATTTTTACGACAAGCCCACTCGCGTCACTTGGGACTTGGGCAACGATAAAACTTCAGCTCCTCTCTACATTTAATCCCTTTTTCTTTCTCGTCTACCCCTAAGGGTATTAAAAGTTTTCGATGAATTTCTGAATAATTTTTCTTTTGTTTAATATAATAAACAAGTATATACATTCATATGAATATAGTTGTTAGTCAGTGATTATAATATTACAAAAATGTTACGTGTCAAAATGACAGGGGTTTAGAAAATATGATGATTTTAAAAATCGAATCGTTGAAGTAGTCACCGATCATGTTGCATGTTCATTCTTTCGTCTCTCATTTGTTTCTTTTTTTCTTTTTCTATCCTTTTAATGTTCATCCTTCGCATAATGCTTGTCCACAGCCAATCGTGGGATAACGAAAGGCGTTATCTTTTAACAACACAACAACGACACGAAAGAACGAACGACCACAACCGAGGACAGTCGTCGCGTGCTCGCATTTCCGTTATCGTATCCGATCTAAACGTATACTCTCCCTGTCTGTCCACTCCTCTCTCTCTCTTCTTCATTTCCCTCATCCTTCCCTTTCCCGCCCTTCTCATTTGCTCTATTCCCCTCTCCGAACCGTTTCCTTCTCTTATTATCCCTTTTCATTGGTTTATCTTTCTTTCTATCTCTCTTTCTTTATACCTTATCAGAAAAGAAAAACTCTAAAGGGATATACTCCTCTACATTACACGTGTCCGGAACTCGATGCACACGCGATAAAAGAAGACGATGAACCTTTTTCACTTTTCATCTTTTTTCTTTTGTTTTTTTTGTTGTTCTTTTTTCTTTCATATCTATTATTACTTCTTTTGTTTTTTGTTTGTTTCTTACTCACTTTTGTCTATTTTTGTTTAAGAAGTGAGGTTTTGTAAAATTTGTTAAAAGATGACGATGAACATTTTTTTCACTTTCATTTTTTCTTTCCGATCTATTACTCTACCTTTTTGTTTTTTGTTTCTTTCGTTGTGTTCACTTTCGTCTTTCTTTTGACATTTTTTTTTTTTAGGAAGGGAAGTTTGTTGGGAATGGGTGGGAGTTAAGGGAGGTAGGTACGAACGAGTTAGAATAAAGTGAGCAACGAGGTGATGGCAGTTCGACGGCCTCTCGTGGAAGAAACGACGTCCTCGTGGTTCGACGAATGACAGCGACTGGACACACTCGTTTTATAGGGCGGACGGATGTCAATTATATTCCACGGTGCGTGCGTGCGTGGGTGGATGGATGGGTGAGTGGGTTGGTTGGTTAGTTCGTTCGTTCGTTCGTTCGTTCGTTGGTTGGTTTGCTGGGATATGGGTTCTCGATGAAAGGAGCAAAAGAGAGTCGATAGGAGAAAGAGTGTTGCTGCGAGAGAGAAAATACTAGTGGGATTTATGATCGATACGAATTTGTTTGATGGTTTATGTGTATTATATACACACATACAGACATATATATATAGAAAATATTTGTAATGGTTTTATGTGTCCCGTACACGCTCTTGCTAAAACACATTCTCTCTTTTTTGCGTATGTTAGTGTATATGAGTGTGTGTGTGTGTGTGTGTGATTGATAGACCGATACAAGCCACCCTCTCTCCCTTCACCCCTCCTACCCCTCCTCTTATTCCTCTTTCCTACTCTGTACGGTACGGAACGTGGTGCGTCGATATTTCGACGCTATGAAAATTTTATTAGCGGGCGTCATATAATGATATAAAGGTGATGTCCGTGGTCGGAGGAGGGGAAGGAGGTTGGGGGTGGGGGGTGGGTAACTCGTCGACACTCGTCGGGCTGTCGATTAACTTCGTTAATTATAGGACAATTAATAGTTCGCCTACACCGCCACCACCACCCTACTATCAATCCAACGGTCCCACGTTCGATGTCCGCTTCGAAGGGTGGATTTTAATAATCGTCTAATCGGCACCAACAAAGATCATTCCTTTTTTTCCCTTGCCCCATTCGTACTACTAATATTTCCTACATTTTTTATTTATTAGAAACTTAAACATCAAATGAATTGTTTTATTTGTTACGTGATCTTTCGTTACCTAATATTTTTTGATAAATGAAATTTATGTTCACGTTCTATTAGATGATTTTTTATTAATAGTTGATAAATTTAAACAATTTTTACAACACGTCTTTCGGTTATTTTCTTACATAATAAAACTTAAATAAATGTAATGAAAATTTTTGCATACGATTGGTAAACGATGAAACTAATAATCCTTTTCTTCTTTTGTTTCAGGTGAGTTGACAAAAAAAATAATCGAGATAACCAAGAAGGTGAAGAGAGGTTGGTAGAGTCTTGTAAGGGGGATAAATTATCGATGTGAAGAGTATGAAAAATAAAAGCAGCAGCACCAACAATACAGGGATAACATTAACAGCAAATCAGAGTTAGTAAGAGAGAAGGAATAGGATGATTATGAGAATAAGGGGTGATGGTAGTAAAGTGGGAAGGGGGTGAATCTTGCACCACGCGAAATTACGAATTTATCGCGGTCTTGTGGCGTTCCGGACGTGAGCGTAGGGGTTAGGGGGGAGGGGGGTGTAGCTTCCATAATTAATCCCACAATTACCGATCGCCGGAGTGGTAACCGGCACCGTAGGAGGAAATCCGGCTCGAAGGATTACGTCGAAGGTGAAGGAAGAGAACGAGAGAACAGAGAGAAAGAGATGGTGAGGTTTTAAAGGGGGTGGTTGGGCCTTGAGGGTTCGTCGACGACAACGTTGTGGGATAGAAAGTGATAGAGAATCAGTTGGATTCTGTAGAATGATAGTAAAAAAAAAAAAAAATAAAAAGACCTAACCACCGAGGTTTCCGTAAAAAGACACAAAAAAGAGAGAGAGAGAGAGAGATGAAAGATATAAGATAATAGAAGAACGAGCATGAATTCGGCGCGAACAAGGTCGAACGAACGAACGAAGCAGATCCTCTACTCCCTGTCTTTCTCTTTGGGATCCATTCGAAGGGACGATATCTGGTTGGCAGGGTGTGGGACGGAGGGTGTTTGGAAGGGGAAGAAATTCGAGTGGTAATGCACTAATCAACCCCTTGGAAGGCGGATGTATTGGCGCTATAGAGAAAGAGAGAGAGAGAGAGAGAGAGAGAGTGAGACGAGAACGCGGAGGGGTTTTGGTTATAATCGAAGGCTGCTTCGAAGGGTGGATTTGAAGGCGGTTCGGGAGGGTGGTGGACATGGACGAGTACGAGAACTGGGGGGTGGGAGGAGGAGGATGGAACGAAGGAAGAAAGGCTGATAAGGGGGTGGAGGAGAAGAGGGTGACGGAAGCAAGCAAGCAAGCAAGCAAGCAGGCAGGCACGGACACGAGTGAGTGCTGGCTTCAGGGGGTACGGGGGGTGAAATGGGGTGGGATGAGAAAGAGGAGACGAAAGGAGAAAGAGAAAGAGAAAGAGAAAGAGAAAGATAGGGTTCGATTCGAAGCAGGAGGAAGGAGAAGCAAACGGTGGCGGCGGTAGTAGAAGCGGCTTGTGCCGCTGTAGGACGTCGGCAGAAGCCGCGGTCTACGTCGCTGTAGCAGCAGCATACACGATGTAAATTTCGCCCGCGTGTGCGGGTGCACCCTCCTACACGATAGGGTGGAATCAAATCGATAGCAGACTAAGATATACCTATCAGTCTAATTGTCAGTACAGAAAGACTGAGAGAGACAGCAGACGACCACCGCCGCGGCAGCTACGCCGGTGGTATCGGAAGAACGGTGAGGCGGGTTGAAGAAGAGGTTGGTGGGTGGTTTGGAAGGAGGTGGCGATGGGTAGGAGGTAGGTAGGTAGGATAGGTGGTAGGAAGAACGGGGGGATGATGGAGGAGGTAGAGGAGAAACAGTGCGCCGCCACCGCCACCTCCACCTCCACCAACGTCGACGGTGGTAGAGTCGTAGCAATGAACGGGGTGGGATATGCCTGGCATATAGCTTAATCACCCTCCTACCGTTCTTCAACCTCCAGCCAACCCTCTCGAACGTTGTTACCTACACCAACCCTAGCTCCTCCACGTCCTAGAGTAGCCGGCCTTCCGTCGTCCAATAATCAATAATTATACTCAAATAAAGAGAGAAGGGGATGGATGAATCGCCCAGCAAAGGGTTAGAACGAAGCGAGAGCTAGGTATCGGCATAAGATACCGAGTGAGATGAGGATACAGAACCGGAGCTAGTACCACCTATATAAGCGAGTCCTTCTCTTCTCTTCTCTTCCTCTTTCTATCTTTCTCTTTCTCTTATAATCTCGCACTCTCTCTCTTTCTCTCCCTACCCAACAGCAGAAGCAGCAGCTCTAGCTCTTCCAGTTTCTACCTCCTTCTCTACTCCTCTTCTCGTCCTCATCCGCCAACCCATACCCAACTACCTTCGTACCTTCCTTCCTTCCTTCCTTCCTTCCTTTATTCCCTTCTACCTATCTACCTGCCCACCTACACCCTTCCATTACGATCGCGATCACCACCACCATCACCCTCTTACCACCCACCTCATCCTCATCCTCCTTCTTCGTCTTCTTCTTCTCATCCTCGTTCAAACTGCGTGTTGTAGCCTAGGTACAAGCGAAAACCTCGACAGGAACGGGGCTTCTGACTTGCCTGGATATCTCACAGTCTCTGTCTCTCTCTCTCTCTGTTCCTCTCATTCATTCATCGAGTGATCAGGACCGTCACCACTGCGATCGGTTCTACCGAAGCGGAACCATCCGAACCACCCGACCCTTTGCTTTTCCTTCCGATATACTCTTCTACTCTATTCGCTTTCCAATGACTAACCCGTTGTCGTCTTTTCTGATATCCCAACAACGACCCACTCACTCACTCACTCGTTGATATCTTTACGCTTCTTTGCTTTCCCTCTTCCTTCCCTCTCTCTCTCTCTCTCTCTCTATTTCTCTTTCTTCGTTCAAGTATTATACTTGTCGGTTTAAAGGATAATTAACATCGATCGTAGACAAAGAATAACACTGGCTGTTCCAAAGATTTCTTCTGTTTGTGATAATATTGAATCGTAATTCTTAAGGTTTTAAACAGAACTATAAATTTGATTTCTAAGGAACTTGTACGAACCTAACGATAAAAAAAGTCTCACTCACTCGAGACATCTCAATTTCGAATGGTAACTTTCCTAGATAGTTACTAGTTAAAAGTTTCTCTTTTTCCCCGATTTGATTCGATTTGATATTTTTTTTTTTTTTTTTTTTACCCATTCTCGAGGATAGAATCGATATCGTTTCTTCCATTTCTGGCTCCTCTTCAAATCTCATGAATTAATATCGCGAACAAAAAAAAAAAAATTTCTTCATCTTTTTTTTTCTGTTTTTTTTTCTCCACAAATAGGAGAATATCGAGTCTCGGATTAATTACCGTAACCTGTCGAAAAAGAGCAAAGCGAATGAGAGAAAGAGAGAGAAAAAAAGAGAGAGATAGATGAACGGGGGATAAAGTTTTCCTAGATACGTTCCTGAACAGCAAATGAGTGTGTTGGGGGTGAGAAGACTCGTGGCACACCGGGAGTTTCGTCGAGGGTGCTGTTTCTGAGTATCTCCTGTGTTTCTCGCACTACAGAATTCTCCTTTAAATTCCCTATGGAGTCTTCGCACTCTATCCCTTTTCCCTATATCTATCTATCTATCTATCTACCTATCTATCCATCTATTTATCTATCTAGTAGATATCTCATTTGAATTTGACCAATACCACATTTTCAAGCTCCTTCGAATCGATGCGAAACTGAAGGGACTATCAAACGCCAAAACCAAAATACAATCTCCCCTTACCCCTTCCAAGCCCACTCCACCTCTTCTATTCCTCATCGATCCTTTTTGTTTCTGACTACTAAACCTAAAACACACTTGAGAATTCAGATTCGAAAATCATTAATCATAACCACGCTTTACATTGAAAATACCACATCGTTCGTGGATTACGCATGAATCTATAAAGTAAACACACACATATTCACGAGTTTAGTTTACGTAGTATGTAATACGTGATAAAGAGATAGAATGAGAAAGTGTGTTGAAGGAGGAACGAATGAAAGATATTCATTAATTCAGATAGGATGAATTATTATTTCGCCATTGTGGTTAATCCAAAGTGATATGAATTGATCGGGATGATGAAAAGTAAGTCTTAATAATTGATCGAGTTTCGAGCGTTATATACCCTCTTTGCAAGTTAGCCGAATAGCCGGTATAGTACAATAACAACACTAACTATAACAATAATAGTAATAGTAATAGTAAAACAACAGTAGCACCATCACTAGAACAATAATCACCAATAGAAAAGCATATACGTTTATCCAGTGCAACTGCAGACATGCAGATGAAAGGACGCGTCCTCGTCCCAGTTTAAACCATGACTTACATAGTATATATATGTTGGTGTTAGAGGTTTGTGGAGAAACGCGTTCACTTTCACTCCAAGAACGAAAGTAAAGCTTCCTGCTCGAGCATCAGCATCAGCAGCAGGAGCTTGCGAAAGGGGTAAACAACATGGAACGGAGCAACATATAGTGATGGTCGAACGGTTACAGAAGTAGTACAAGCAAACGTGGACTGTAGTAAGTGTGTAATAGTAGTAGTGGTGTTGATCGTAGTAGTAGTGGTGGTAGTGGTTGTTGAGTTGGTAGGAGAGAGAAAAGGGTGTAGGTGTGAGCGTGGTTGAAAGGAGGAGATAGGAAGCTTTCGGAATACAGAGAGAGAGAGAGAGAGAGAGAGAGTTAGAGAAGGGCTGAGGAAAGGAGGGAGGAGGGTTGTAAAGTTAAGGGTGGGGGTAGTAAGGCTGCCGGCGGTGTCTGCTTCGGCACTTCGGAAACTCTTGTGAAGTAGCGGGAATTCCGTGGCTCGCATTCGGCCCATAAGCAGGTCAGAAACTTCTTTCGACCCTTCAACGTCTCGAATCCTTACTCCTTTCCTAACTAACCGTCCCCCCCCACCTCTTTCTTTCTCCTAACGTTTTACTTTTCCTTCTTACTTTTTTTTATTCTTTTCTCTCTTTTTCTCGTTTCTACCTAGCGTTGACGTTACTTCCAACATTTAAAGTGACGTATTTCTATTCATATGAAATTTTCTTTTCTTTTTCTTGGAAGAAAATAAACAAAAAAATCTTGTTCATTCTTTTTTTTTTGTATTCTCTTGTTTTTTTTTCTTCTATCTCTTTATCTCTTCTCGAAACAATTGAACGTAACTTCATTTTATTCTTCTTCTGTTTTCAGTTGAACTTTTTTACTCGGTTCATTTCTTTCAGTGTTTAACCATTTTAAAAATTTACTCCCTTTTCTTTTATCCTTAAAAATAATATACGAAGATATGCTTGAGCTTTGTCAAATAACTTAAAGAATCAATTGTCTAATTTTTTTAAATCAGTTGGAAAACTATTGTTTAACGATTCTTATTTTAATCATCAACTTTTTATCATTCAACTCTATAGGATGGTCATATAGAAAAAACGAATATTTTTTTTGTCTTTTCTTGACAATTTACCAGGGTTAGCTTAAAAATCTTATTGTTAGTGCAAACTCGTCGTTGCAATCGAGCCTACGATTCGACACGTGATTTTTTTTCGAGAAGAGGGTTCGGGGGTTGAAAGAAGTGGTGGTGGTGGTGGTTATGGTGGTAGTGGTAGTACATACGTTCGTCCGTAGCACGTGCGGGCGAACGAACGGCCGGGAGCTTTAAAAAAAAAGGAAAAAAAACACGCACACACACATATGCGCTCACATATATAGAAAAGGATGAGTAAGGAAGAAAAGGAAGCAAAAAAACGAGGTGGTAGAGTAAGAGAGATAGAAAGAAGGAAGGAAGGAAGGAAAGGAAGGAAGGAAAGAAGGGTGAAACGAAAGGGTGGCGAAGGTGGGAAGGAATATCCACGCGTGGACGAACCACGGCGATGGGTGTGGGTGGGTGAGTGATCCACCTTGTGTGTACCCGGCCTAACGAGGGCACTTCAAAGCGAACTGGAGCGATATTAAAATTAGAGATTCGTCATTGACGTCGCGCGTTCGTCTCTTCTTTTCCGTTTCCTCTCTCTCTCTCTCTCTTTTTTTTTGTTTTTTTTTTCCTCATCCGTCTCATCGTCTCTTCTTTCTCTGTCCGTTCACATCGTACGTAGAAGGATAGAAATGAGAAAGATGGGAAAAGGGAAGAGTAGAGAAGAGAAGAGGGACGAGTAGGGACGAGTCCGGACGACGGTAATATTTCGAGTGAGCGATGGCAGACGACGAGAAGGGTTTCTGTTGGTGGTAGTGGTGCTGATGGTGGTTGTAGTAGGTGGACGAAAAGAGAATGACAGAAAGAAAGAGAGAGAGAGAGAGAGAGATTGGATCGAGTAGGCAGAATGCTTGGATGAGAAAGAGAAAGAGAAAGAGAAGAGAGAAGGTTGGTGAGTCGGTAGGAGGGGGAGGGAGATGGTTGCTCGACCAGCAGGGTGTTACGATAAGGGGTTGCGTTGGCTCGACTGAGGAGACCGGCAGATCAATGAAAAGGGTTTGCGCGAGCGGGTAGAAGAGGAGGATTGATCGCCGATAGGGAAATTTCGTTAGTTTCCTCCAGTCATAAAAGGTGATGGCTGTGGTAGTAGTAGTAGTAGTAGTAGTAATAGTATTGGTGATGGGAGGTATACTCTTGCTGCCGCGTAGAGGCCTAACTAACGCGAAACCACCCTTCCCAAATTCACCCTTCTGAGAGTGAGATTAGGGTGGTGAACGGGCAGGTGGAGAAGGAGGAAGGGTGAAAAGGGGGTGAAGGAAGGAAAAGGGATTGGGAGAAGGGAGTGAGTTTCTAGCAGAAGGAACGGCTTGCACAGGACTACCAGCAACGTACCTCTCTTTCTCTCTCTCTTTCTTACACTCTCTCTCTCCCTCTCTTTCTCTCTTTCTCTCTCTTGTAGGAAGCGACGCGAGCCATGGGAGCACACGTCAGGGTATTAACGAAATTTTAACCAATCAATGAGGAGTTCATTAGCCCGTAGCTCTCACGTTTTCTCTCTCTCTCTCTCTCACTCTTTCTCTTTCTCTTCACCCTCTTCGCCTCGCTGACTTCGAGAACGGCCTGCATCTCCGCGTTCGGTCTAAAGCAACCTATCCGTAACACCGATCCCGCCAGTTCTCACCCCCCCCCCCCAATCTCTCCTACCCTCTTTCTATCTCCCTCTTGGAAAGAGGTCCGCCGACCACCACCACCACCACCACCATCACCGATAACTAGTCTTGGGGGAGATCTCGCGTACGCGATAATATTCAACGACGCGTTAGAGACACTCCACCTCCCACCTGGCCCTTACTATAACTCCCATTCCTCCCACTCTCTTTCCCTTCACCCTATTTCGATCATTCCCCAAGTCGCTTTCACGTTTTCTCATTGTTTCAACCTCTTACTGTTCGAGTAGGTTCGATCCTACTTCTTGTCCTTCTTCTTCTTCTTCTTCTTCAAAAGGAAAGGGTATCAAATTTCGATTCGATAAAATAATCGATATTTAACTACGATACTTCATTCATTATATCTTTTTCTTCTTATTCTAATCGAACGACAATCAATTTTGAATGTTTCTATCGGTTGATTAGGGGATAAATAAAAGTAACATATCTAAGATTTTATAAAATTAGTACGAAATGATCTAAGGACATGTTTGTAGGTTTAGGGATTGAACGAGAAAACGTTCAAGGAGGAGGAGGTGGAGGAGTAGTAGGAGAAAAAGGGTGTAGGATAGCCAGGAGGGTTATTTCTCGCAGGGATATTTTTTGTACCGTCATTTGTCTCCAATATCTCTCGACGCCCTCGGGACAGGCGAGCTTGCTTGTCTCCGTACGAGAGTACCACCACTACCAACACCACCATCACCATCACCAATACTAACAACAACAACAGCAGTAGTACCACCACCACCATCACCGCAACCGGCACCACCATCACGGCCATCGTAGTGGACAATATATCGAATAAGCCACAATGACAAAAAGAGTTGGTACGCGGCAAGCAACCCCGCGAAGGAAGGAAGGAAGGAAGGAAGGAAAGGGGGTGGGATTGGTGGTGGTGGTGAACGCGTTCGTTCGTGCCACTACCGATGCTTATAGGAATGGGGTAGTAGTGATAGTGATGGTGGTGGTATTGGCTATTGCGAAGTATGCTAGTGTCGGTTCCGTTCATACCGTTGAGTATGAAGCAACCAGAACGAGAGAAAGAGTCATAGTATTATAAACGCATGTGAATGTATATGCGTGTGGAAGAGTTGAGCGTGAAAGGGAGGGAGTTAGGAGAAGGAACGATAGGCGGAAAGGGTGTTCGACCGCGTAAGGGAGGAAGATACGGAGAAATGAGTGAGTGAGTGAGTGAGTGAATGAATGTATATGTGTTTATACGTGTGAGAGAGAAAGTGGATACCATTTAAAACCGAGACGCGCCGAGAAAAAGAGATTTGCATTGCCGGGCCGAAGCACGCGGCGCGTTCTACGGCTATGTGGGGTGTAGGGAGGAATGGGGAGAGGAGATGTGGCCCGAAGGGGTGGTTTCGTTTTCCTCCCGATTCGAGTCAGGGAGAAACACGAGGCTTTTCTCGTATTGGAGTAAGCGAGATAGAAAATGAACGTTACTGTACTGTACTGTACTGTGCTATGCTGTGGTGTGCTGTTCTGTGCTATGCCGTAGGGTGGTAGTAGGGGGGTGGGGAGAGGGGTTGAGTAACGACACGTATCATACGTGGGACCATACAACGACGGACACGTACGTTCGATATCGCGCCAGTTTTTACGACGTCCAAGTTCCTCCCTTTCGGCTCCACCAATTAGACCGCGCGAAGAAACGTACCGTATATCTACATGTGTGTATGTATGTATATATGTACGGGCATCATCTACCTAGAGTATCTACATACTTCTTTCTCTTTCTCTTTATCTTTCTTTTTCTCATCCTGTCCGTATATATACATATACACACATATATATATATATATATATATAAACTCGTGCGACACGGCTAAATACTTTTTTTCCCCGGGCGCCGATTTTCCACGCTCGGCGCGACATAAAAAGCGCGTTTCGTTCCGTCGAGGTTAACAGTGTTCTTCCCGTTGAAAACGCAACACACGAGAACAAGTAGGCGGGGGTTGCGTTTTGGGGGAAGAAGTGATACACATATACTTCCTAACAATATTGGACATTCCTGGAAACTGTTTTGGACCGAAAAACGATAGCCAAAGATTTTTTTTTCCTGAATTATAATCTCCTTCTGAGAAAAATCTCGATTTACAAGATCATATGTTGTGTGATTGCTGTTTTTTCTTGAATAATATTTCAATAAAATCTCGTTACAGTTGTAATTAGAAATTGACGTATCTTCTATGTAACGCAAAGTACTCTAACGAAACGATTTAGGATATTATTCGCATTAGAAACACCTCACCTCCCCTACCCCCCCCCCAGGGTTGGTATATCCTATCCGGAGAGGGAAGTTGGTATGGGAATGGTGGATAGAGAAATTCCGCGAAATCCATCGTATCCGTAGCAGCACCACTCGAAAGCGTGGATTTCGGTATTTCCTAGTAAGTAAGGTAACTGGATGGATAGATGGATTGTTGGATGGTTGGATAGAAACGAACGAGTTGAACGGGAAGAAGATGGAGAAGATGGGGGGAGGGGGTGGTTCGAAGGTACTGAGGGTGAAATAGTAAAGGATGAGTAGTAGTGGATATGTCGTACGTCTCATACCGAAATAGGTGGAGGAAACTCGCAACTTTCTCATTAGCCTGGGTGCGACAATGCCGACATTGGTTGCGTTAGGAAACTCACACATACCCATTGATATATATAACATGTGTGAACGTTCATACGCAACGTTAACGTAACGCATACCTTTAGATTAATACAACAATGATACATATACGTATAGGGAAATATATCTACTTAGAAATGAACAGATACAGTGTATTATATATATGTGTGTATGTATATATATATATGTGTACATGTAGGTATGTATATGCATTTTCGACGCGACGTCGTGTATAATAACGCGTGCTTGAAACCGATCGACGCTTGTCGTTGCTGCTCACCCTTCTTGATTCAAGTCGCGCGCGTGGTGCATGGGTGTTATGTACTTTCGCGCCTTCCAACCTGATACAACCAACTACCACCACCTTCCCCCCATAAACCCACCCTCTTTTTTACTCCCACCATATATATTCCTCCGCACCGTTAACGTACACATAACGTATACGAGTACAGAGAGAATGTAAAACAGACAGAGAGAGAGTGAGAGTGAGAAAAAGGGTGAGTTGGATAGATATACAGATGATAACGAGAAAGTGTTAGTGTGAGAGATAGAGAATACGAACACCCAACAGTGGAAGAAGAACTCTGTGCATAAATGTCAGAGACTAGAGGCGGCTGAGCGTTTCGTATCGAGCATTTCTGTCAATAAGCGTCGGCGGATACAATGGCGACGATTCGAAAGCTGCTGATTATGAAATAAATGCTCGACTACGCGACCCTCTGCTGCTGCTGCTGCTGCTGCTATACTCTCTTCATCTCTATCTTCCTTTTTCTTTTTCTCTTTATCTTCGTGATCATTCCCAACCGTACGTTACCACCACGTATCATCCCTACATTTCTTCTCTCTCTCTTTCCCTTTCTATTCGGCCCTTCACCGAACGCTTATCTCAGCCGCGACTACGATTCGGTTTTTGATCCGATACAAACGCGTAATTCCCCTCGTTTCCGCGCGAGCTTTTTTTCGTTCATACCCACTTTGCGGGTTGATAATTTCTCTCTCTCTCTCTCTCTCTTTTTTGTCCAATTTTTTCCCCCTTTACATTTCTTTCTCCTTTTTTTGTTTAATTATTATCTTAATATTTTCCTAAAGATCGTTGAATATTTTAGATTCAATGATTCAATGATTTTAACTCGATTTGATTATCTTCTAACCTTACACTCTTCACCCCCTTTATTTTCATCCCTAAATTTCTATTTAATTCATTTTTATTACTTTGATGCTGTTGTCTTCTTAGAAATGACCAAATATCGTTTGGATTTTTGGATTCAAAGAAAGGGGGTGGGAAAGGGTTAATAATCAAATTCGATCTTGCGTGGGTGGTTATCGTCGAACATTCTCCAAAATTTCTCCTTCCACACACAAGCATACACACACAGAGAGAAACCCACCCACCCCCTTCGATAACTTCGTTACGGGCGAAACTTTTTTCCCAGCGTTAGCAGCACCACCCACCCCCTCTATTTTCGTGGGGATTGGAAGCAAAAAGAGAGAAGAAGGGTTCGTGGATGGCCATTACGAATTTTACCGGACATTGTACGAACGGACATCTTTCTCTCACTCCCTCTTACTTTTCCTCTTTCTCTTCCTCCTCCTCCTCCTCCTCCATCTCTTTTCCTTACCCTCACAATCTCTTTCCCTTTCTCTATCTCTATCTCTCTATCTTTCTCTTTCTCGTTTCAATATTTCTCATCCGTAGAACGAATACCCCGACTAATATATGGCTTCTGCCGAGCAACCGAGAGCACCAGCCTCCCACCGAGTGTAGGTGGACGTACGTATTCATAAACGCGTAGTCCTCGTAATGCAAATCAGAGAAAGAGCTGGCAAATCTAAAGGGTGTGTGGTGGTGGGGCTAGGGAAGAGAAGAGAAGAGAAGAGAAGAGAAAGAGAAAGAGAAAGAGTGGGTTGGGGTTTAAAAGAGGAAGATGAGGAGGGAGAGGGAACGATGCGGTTAATATTAATTCACCGTTGCTACGGTCCGCTTGGTCTGCGAATCACTGAGATTCGGACATCGAAGTCTGAGATTCTCCACCCTTAACATATCGTATTCGACTCGGACTACCATATATATATATATACATAGATACACATATATCATATATGATGTATACGCATACTGTTCTCTCGACGGTTATACGCGATGATATTTGCAGACGGATATCCGAAATCCCGAACGTTCGGACATACATGACGGTTATGTTGAAATAAAAGGGAGGACAAACGATTCGTGGATAATTCGACTAGTTCGAAATCGGTCATCGGATCCTGCTGATATTATTACGTTGATTTTATTATAGGTACTACCAAAAATTCTTCAAGTATATATATATATATACTAGCATGATTTTATTAGATCAATTCCTAAAACTTAGTTTCTATTCTATAAGAAAAATTATATATATATATATATAGATATATGTTTTAACATCTTAGGCACTACGCACCACTATAGTGGCTTTCGCAAATGACATCTTTTAAAATATATTATATACTTAATTTTATTATTAATTATTAAAGTAAATTGTTAAAGTTTAAGTATAAATATATATACAATATATTTTAAAGAAAAATTATAATTTAATGAATAAATAATGGCATTGTCTATTGAACCCAGCTCCGAGCAAAATTCAGCAGTGCCTAAGAGGTTAAAAGATTTCAAATAAGAGACTTAGATGATTTAGAAAGATGGTCACTTTGATTTTGAAATCATCCACAGTGTGCAATAAGATAATCGCGTTTAATCTTTCCTTTCCTTTTCTTTTTTTTATTATCTTTTTACCTATAATTTTTTGGTCTTTTTTGCTCTAGCTTGTTTTTATCTCCCTTTGCATTGGTTAGCACGGATGTCTGAAATTAAAAATCGCAAAAAGGAGAAAGAAAAGAAGAAAAAAGAGAGTAGATGGAGATGAAGGTGGAGTAGCAGCAAGAGAAGGGGGTGCTAGAGGTAGAAAGGTGGAGGAATAGGTGGAGGTGGTGGTTGAATGTGGAGGAAACGGGGTCGGAGGCGTCGTGAGACTAACATGCCGTTCCATTATAAAGGCAATATCGTACGGGTCGAGTCTGCGCGGTATTACTAGCCTTCATAATCTGATGTATATTACGCATAACCCGCCGTGTATCAGGAAAAGAGAGAGAAAGAGAGGAAGAAAAGTTCACGGGGGTTAGGAGGAGGAGAAGGAGTAGGAAGAGGAGGTGGAAGAGAAGGGGTTCTTCGAATATAGGAAAGAGGAAGGAGAAAGGTAGAGTAGAAAGAGTCGCGTACACCATCATCGTACAACTGGCCGCCTGACTATATAGAAATGGTTTCGGCCAAAGAGTACTACCCTCACCGGTATGCTCGCTCGTAATAAGCATAAATCCTCCGGAGGCTTATCTAGCGGCGCCCAGAAGAACACTAAAATAAAATATCATACATTTTACCTTCTACCATTCGTTCCTACGTACGTTCGTTTGTTCGTTTGTTCATCTCGTACTAAACCAAGAAATAAAGAAAGAAACATCGTTACGAAGTGTATCGTCGCATATTTGCCACAATCTATTCTATAGGGAATAATATACCCATAATCCTCTGTTCTTCGATTTTATTCTTCTTCAATTTGGTATTATACGTGTTATATCACTGTGAAAGATTCTAAATTTAATTGACATCCTATTTTATTAAATATATCATTGAAATTATTGATAATTAATGCAATGACACTTGCATCAGGATTTGGTAATGTTGATCGTATATTTTATAGAGGATTTTAGAATCTAAAGTTACTCGATTATTCGATATTAATTAATATTATAGATAATATTTAATATATTTTTTTAATAAATTAATATCATACCATTTCTAAATTAATCATACTCTTGCATGGATATAATATAATTGTCTTTAAAATATTCTAAATTGAATTGACATCCTATCGAAATTGTCATTGAGACATTTTATAATAAAACAATAAAACAATCCTTCCCTACCAGCGTTGCGTCAACTTGTTAAAGTCAAGTTCGTTTCTTTTACATAAGATCATAGAATCTAAAGTTACTAGATTATTCGATATCGATTAATTGAAGACGTATGAATGTATTTGTTGGATGAATTAATAGAACCGAACGATTCGACAGTATGAACGCGATAATTAGAAATCGCACGGGGTGCTGCCCAATTGAATAACGAACAGAACGCGTCGCGGGAGCAATCAGCGAGAATGCAGAAACGTAATTCCGTATCGGTGGTTGGTTGACGCGCCTTCGTCCGACGGGATTGCAAATTCCTCTTTCTCTTTCCACCATCTCCTTCCTTCCTTCCTTCTCCTCCTCCTCCTCCTCCTCTTCTTCCTTCTCTTCTTGTTCTCTTTCTGTCGCGTTAGTCAACGAGAAAGAGGTGGATAGTTGTCCCTCTCTCTCTCTCTCTCTGTCTCACTCGGTTTCCATCTATGACAAGAACAAAAAAAAAAGAAAGTATCAGGGATCATATCGAGAAAGTAGAATAGGGTATGAGGGTGGTGGTAGTGGTGGTGAGAGTAAGGGTGGTGTTGGTGGAGATCGGGGACGGTTCTGTTTTCTGTCGGATTTTTTTTCATGAGTATGCGCGTTGATGCAACGCGAGATGTTAGCCAAAGGCACGTAGCCGGTGTAATGAGGCGAGATACATTTGGCCTCGACCATATACATATATGTATATATATATATATATATCTCTTTCTTTATTTCTTTATTTCTTTAGTTACTCTCACATCCACTTTTCTCTATCTTTCTTTAATATAAACACATGTGAAAATAGATATGTGTATACGTATGTATGACAGGTTATACACATATCTCTTATCCCTTTGCTCACTCAATCTTTCAATATGTATATACTCTCATTATCTATCTATCCATCTATCTATCTATCTAACTATCTATCTATCTATCTATATATCTCTTTCTCTTCTTCCACGAGAATTAGTAATAGTACTAGTAATAGTAGTAGTAGTAGTAACAGTTCGAAGGGGTGGGTGGCTATCGAGGATGGTTGGCGGAGAAGCTCGTCCAGAAAGGATCGTAGGAGGGTTCGAGGGTAGGTTTCAGAGGGGTGAGGGGGACTGAGGGGGATTGGAGCTCGATGCCCGATCAGTCATTAGACAAGTGGGTATT
Source organism: Polistes dominula (assembly GCF_049000335.1). Classification (NCBI taxonomy): domain Eukaryota; kingdom Metazoa; phylum Arthropoda; class Insecta; order Hymenoptera; family Vespidae; genus Polistes; species Polistes dominula. Next base: position 1,633,660 of record NW_028301042.1, read on the forward strand.
CACATATATCGAGTTGTAAAATCGATAGGGGTGTCCGTTAGTCGTGTATCCTGTAAGGAGTGCTGCTCTTTGGTGGGGATGAGATGCGGACCGATAGAAACGGAGAAGGAAAGATAGGATGATGTTCTAGAGAAAGAGAGAGAGAGAGAGAGAGAGAGATCGTTGAGATATTCCCCCACTTTTAGTATCGGTCCTATAAGAGAGAGAGAGAGAGAGAGTATGAGAGACAGAAAGTCGAGACTCTCTCTCTCTTTCTAGTTTCCTCTCCCACCCTCTTACTATACTTCCCCTTCGACCCCTTTTGTTGCTTCGCCACCCTCCCGCAAACCCCCCTTCCCCTAGCCAGGGGTTCTATCCTCCTCCACCTCCTGCCACCGCACGTATCCAGTCCTTGCATATTAATCCTGCCCATAATTCCCACTTCCCAGTTTGGGCAACCCTTCGCTTCGGTTGCCTCACTACCAACATCGAATGTGAACGAAAGAGAGAGAGAGAGAGAGAGAGAGAGAGAGAGAGAGAGAAGAAGGTGGAGGAGGTGGAGGAGTATATAAGCAAGAGAAAGAGAAACATCAATGTTGGAGTGAGTTAGAGAGAAAGAAAGAGAATTAGTATGAGTGAGAGAGAATGCCAGGCCGTCTCCTATCGATTGGGGGCTTTCTTTCCGAGCGCGGCTTTTAATTGGCGTTCTCCTATAGAAAAGAAAAGAGAGAAACCTTCATAAGGGAGAGTACTCTCCTCTAGGACGACGTAAAAGGTTGCCTCTTCGCTTCAGGGACAGCTTTCATAGTCGGTGTTGTTCTGTTACTACTCTCTATACTCCTTCATCGGGAGTGGGGGCAAAAAAAAAAAGAAAAGAGAAAATCTGTCTTATGGCATGAAAACCGTGTTACAACTAACACCAATACCAACTTACGACACCATACACTTTCTACCTTTTAATGACTAAACTTTGCATCTGAGTTTTCATGAACAACTTTTTGCCAACCTGTCAAACAACCGATCGTAAGATTTATAAGCACCGTCACTCGATTCATTCAACTTTAAGGAATATTATTTCTTAATAGTTTTTATTTATATATTATTTTATTTATATATTAAGTTTTTCTTTGCGTTAGTTAATTTATTTTTTAACGTTTTATATTATTTTTTTTTTGTTGACAAAATTAATTAAACTTATGTTAAACAAAAGTTAAGTTCATCGTCATTGGTTAATTATCAGTGAATGAAAATTTTCTAGAAAATTCTATAGTTACCAGAGATTATAGTGGGTTAGATTTTTGAACATCGAAAGGGTTGGTGGTTGAGCATAAGCAAACCCCTTATCATTTTTCCCTTAAAAAGGAAAGTAAAGGAGACTGGGAAGCCGCGGAAAAGCGATGGAATCCAAAAGAGAAACTAGAGAGAGAGAGAGAGAGAAACCCTAACCGTTTCGACGGTTATAACGACCTCCTCGTCCGGACTCATCATTGGTGGGCGAGCCACGAAATTAATACGAAGCAAACGGCCATCTTGCCTTCTCGTACAACGTATTCACACGCGCGTATAGGAAAAGGGGTAGAAAGGTAGGTAGGAAGAAGAAAGAGGAGGAGGAAGAAGAAGAGAAAGAGAAGAGAGGTGAAAATGGAGGTTGGGAATCTGAAGGGGGGTTGAGTATTTCTAACGTAGAACACACGAACACACGAACACACATACATACATGTACAGAGAAAGAGAACAGCGCACGTCTATTGGAAAGGGTCAGAATGATAGGAATGAGAGAACCGCGAACCGGTCCGTCACATGGTGTGCGTATGACACATATACTAACATCAATAAATACTTACGCATGAACGCACACATATACACAGTTACACAAATGCTGCGTATGATGTGTCGCGTTCGTTTCATCATTCTCATCGACACATATATATGTATCTAAATATGTATTAGTATCAGTATTAGTAGTAGTAATAATAGTAATAGTATTAGTAATGCTAGTAGTCGAGGTAAGTGCGAGAAAGCTTGGTTCGTAGGTGGTGTGCGTGAAGATTGATTATACCGCGGGAGAGAAAATGTGATCAATAGCTCGACAAACAAAGGCCCACCAACGCCTATATCATGCAAATAGCAAAAATCACGGAGGATTAGGGGCTCGTTGGGGGGTGAAAAAGGGGTGAAGGTAACGGACGAGAAAGAGGATATACGAGGAGGATGAGGAAGAGGAATAAGAGGAGGAGGAGAGTGGACCATGGTCAAGAAACAATGCCTTTACGCGTGTGGCTACTACTTCGTCCCTTACACGACACACCATATCCCTTTTCTTTTTCTCTCTTTCTCTCTCTCTCTCTTCTCGACTTTCCTACCCCCTTCGACTACACACACACACACATGTATACCATAACTAACACCATGGTATAAGCCGTCCTGCTTTAATTTGCATACGACCGATCGTGTCTTCCGATTCGACTCACCTTCGCTTCCTCACCACCCTCCACCCCTCAACGCCATGCTTCGTGACCATCGATCAAGCCCCAGTTGTTTTTCATCCACCTCCTTCTCTACCACCTTCTTTCTCACTCTCTTTTTCTCTCTTGGTTTCCATCTAGGGAAGCCGATGGTCACTACAACCTCTCCCCCTTCCCAAACCCCATATATATCCGCTTGGTATATGCACTCACACCAACAGGAGCAACCCACTTCAACACCCTCCATCCTCCCACCTCTCTTTTTTTCAACCGAGAATCTCGCTAACGAGAAAGACTCCTCCTTTACTCGATGACATTGTTCACCCGAAGCAGAAAAGGTGCTGTAACGTCACCCCTTTTCTTTTCACCTCCACCCTATGCCTTTTCATCGCCATTCCTTTTACTAGTACTCTCTTTTTTCTGTCGTCATTTATTTTTCCTGTTGGACCTTCGGATTCTGCTACGGGAGTAGGATCCTTTTTTTTTTAAAGGATCCCCTTAAAACACCATGAGATTGTTCGTTTCTGTCCAAGACAGGTATACGAATTGAGTATTCATTTGAAGACACTACTATCTGTTCAATGAAATATACTTGTGACAATTGTGACTTGTGGTTCACTTCCGTTGGGTGATGTGTTTTATTTGTTTTTGTATAGGAAAGAGATGTGTTTAATTTATTAATAAATTATACATCGATGTTTGAACAACCCATCTGGAACCATAGTTCTCCTAGTTGTGCACGTCACATTTCATTTATTTCCGGATTCCAATATGTCGCAGCAGTAAATTCTTAACCTTGCCTTAACTAGACGTAACGTTACTCAACGTACATTATCCGTTATCCAGAGCTTGCCGAGTTGATTTATCAAGCAGCGTGTTTGTGCGAATTTACGATCTACTATCCATAACGCAGGATTTAATTATGCCCCATGACGTTTGCGGAAACCCGATCCAAAGTACGATTTTGAATCGAATAATTGGAAGAAGTTTATCTTTATGATAAAAGTATACAAACACCCACGTGCTTTAACATTTAACGTTATTATCATAGTATCTTATTTACAGTTGATTATACCGTATAATACTTATTACTTCGAATAAATTATCAATAAACTATGATCATGGTAAATGAATAAATGTGTTTTAGAAATGGTTTACTATTTCAATCATATTTTCTATTGTTTATTATTATTATTATTATATAAGATTTATTTAAGAAAATTAAACATTTTGACAGTTTATCGGACATCAATGATTTATTTCGATAGATTTATGTAAACGTATTAATATAAAAAGAATACATGTGGATAAACGAATGCAAGTGAACAAGGAGTGGAGGGATAGAAAAAGATAGATAGGAGACAGGTGTAGTCCGATACCGGTAAAAGTAAGTTCCCACAACGTTGTTGGATACGTATCGATCATAAAAAAAGGGAAGTGTAAAACGTAGGAGAGACAATCGACAGATAGCAACAGTCCGCAACATATAATATAAAAGCTAACGGTAAAAATGTAACTGCTGACCGACGTAACTCAAGGTTCTTCGATTTTTTTTTCCTAGTTATGTTAGAGGGTAGTTTCTTCGTGCCATGTGTTAAGAAGAAACTTGATCTAAAGTATTCAACAACTTTTGTTTTTTTTTTACATATGTATAATATTTATTTTACATTTTCCCCCATTACCGTCCGGTCCACACATACTCGTTTCTATTAAATATTTCAAATATTTTAAGAAAAATGAATAAAAACATTTATCCTAGTGTTAAATGTTTAACAAAAAACAAAAAATAAAATATTCTAATACGTGGTAAACAAAATGATATATTAGGTGTACAACATTGTTTCCAACCTTTTTCCTACAAATGACTTTTAGAAAATATGGCGTAAGCAAAGTTTTGCACCTATTATTATATATAATTTTATTCAATGTAGAATCAACAACAAAAAAATTAGAAAGGAATGACCAATGTCGTTTGTTATCTCACGTATACAAAAAAAAAGGTGTGTGTACTCTATCAGAACAATTAGAAAAAAATACCATAACACAGTACAAGAGAAACAGAGAGAGAGAGAGAGAGAGAGAAAGAAAGATGTAGGAGAGAGATGTCGGAGGTGTGAATTTTGTAAAATTGAAGCCCTCGCTCCTCAATTAACCCCCGGGTATCATGGAAAAAAAAAAAAAGAAGGGCGATGCCTCGACGAGGAAAAACAATTGATACGATCTCGTTCACATTCGCCCGTTGCACCGTACGCGCTACAGTGCAAACGCATTCGGCTTTAAAATCGTCTCATCCTACCAACCAACCAACCAACCAACCAACCAACCAGCTCGTTTTCTATCTCCTTCCCCCCCGTAAAAACCTCTTTCCAAACCCCTCACTATCTCACTCTCACTATTCCTCTCAGCTCTTCTTTTCTATCTCTCTTCGTTCATTCATTCATTCATCCGTTCCTCTTCTCGCTCTTCCGGATACTCATTCGGTTGCATGAACTCGACTAAACACATGGATAGCTTTCGAGTACCAACGATTCATCGCAATTCATTCCGATTGATCGTGGAAACTCAACGATAATCGGCTCTACGCAATGGTGATGGTTGTGGTGGTTGTGGTGTGTGTGTGTGCATCATACTTCGAACGATACTTCTTTTTTTTTTTATAGTCATCGATGATTCCACATGACACTTGTATCATTTTATCATTCTTTATCACCGTACCTTCTCCCCCATCCCAATAAGATGAAGAAAAAGGATAATAAATACGATTCGTAGTAAGTGTGTGTGAGTTTGAGGGGGTAAAATTGAGGAGAACTGATAGAAATGTGAATTCCAAAGATGAAAATGAGATAGAAAGAGAAGAAGGAATGAGGTAAATGGAGGGAGGGATGAGGGAGTAAAAGGGAAAGATGTAGGATCTTGATTATCAGTCGATGACAGCTACTATCTGAATTGTTAACGACTCGTTGAACGATCGTTTTCATCTAGGAACATGTGCGAGACATGAATAAATGCTGCTATGATAACTGAGAACACTTCTCATCACCCGAAACTTTATTTTTCTTCTTTTATTTCTCATTGAAAACAGTAACTTAATCCATATGATCATATACATATACATATATATATATATATGAGTGTGTAGAATCTTTGATTATATTCCTATCGATTCTCCTTTTCTATATATATATATATATTACATAATTCTCAATAAAATTAATAAAGAGCTTTTGGTAAGCTCCTTTAGGAGATATCGCTTACCTATGGATAAGCAATGCTTGCCCAGATGGTTTCGAGTTGAAAGGAGTACGTCGCAAATGTGATTCCATATTTGCGTCTTCGATAATGCGATTATTATATTATATATCTCGTTCATGTTTAATAACTAGCTAGAATCGATTATATGAATTAGGCTTGAATTTAATTGAAAAATATATTTAAGTAACTTTGATCAAAAACTATTAACCAAAAAAAAATCTTTTGAACATAATCACGTGTTCCTATCAACTAATATTACAAATAGTTGTACTGTTTTTCATCTTCAAATTGATTTGTTTTATTATCGCGTTTGATTTAATTCAATTTTATTTATGTTTTAACATTTTAGATCGGTCAACTGTTGGACGAGGTGTCAAGGTTACAACAAAATTTGCAACGTCTTCAAGATAGTAACGCGCAAGCGACGGCGCGTTTCGAGGAAGAACTCGAAGCACGAAGACAACACATCACAAGATTGGAAAGCAAATTGGAACGGCAGAGAGATTACGATGACCTGAAACGCGAGATAAGCGTGTTAAGGTCGGTCGATCTCTCACAGATTCCAACCGGTGAACCTGGAAAAAGTCTTGAACACCTTTTAATGGAACGTTCCAAGGCCCTTCAGCAAGCTGAGAGTTTAAAACCACCTAACACGCCTGACACGCTCGGTAAGTTTTCCTTTCTTTGGTATTCAATCATTTATCAAATTCATTTTATTTGACAATGTATAACTAAAAATCAAAGAATATCATTGGTTTTCGTTTTTTTTTTTATTTTTTTTATTTACTACAATTCAATTGAAATACTTCTTTTCTTTTTTTTTTATTCTTAACATTTATTATCTTTGAAATGTTAGCAACTAATTCTGACGCTATGTAAAACAGGGGTTTTAATGTATCCAAGTAAACAGGGTAAATTAGAATTTATTAGAAAAGTAATGAAATACATTTAAGGGTAAAACTTTAGCTGTCTTTAACAATTAGTACAACATGATTTAAGATATCTAACCATTGAGATAAGACAAAAAGTTCAGTGTGTACCCCAGAGCGTCGTATATAGCTAAAACAGATCAAAGATTATTCTCTAATTAGCATCACTTAGCACCGCATCGCTTTTCAAATTCCTATTTTGCTACTGCTCTGATCTTCGGTCGCCGACTCTCTCTCCTCGAGGCCGACTCCCGTGGCCGACCGTGTTTTGAATTATAATTCGAATCAACAATAAACAAAACAAAAAATACAACCTATAACAAATTAGGGCACAAGTCTCATGCTATGCGCGGATATTAAATAAAAAAAAAATAAAAAAAAAAAATAGACAAAATAATTAATCGAGGGATGACTGAAAGAGCTTACGAAACAATAATTTCAATTAGAAAATAAAAAAAGAAAGAAAAAAAGAAATCAAATTTAACCCTGCTTGCCATTGTGTTCGCACTATTTTCCAACTTATTTCTATTCTCCTCTGTCAAAACTCAAGATGATCTTTTGTTGTTTTTTTTTTTCTTTTCTTTGATATCAGCGATTACCATTTTTCCACTTTAACATTTTCTTCATTATTTCTTCTACTACATTTCTCATTTTTGTTTTTGTTATCTGTTCTCTCTATCTGTTTGTCTCATTCTCTCTCTCTCTCTCTCTCTCTCTCTCTCTTACTCTCTGTGTTTCTCTCCACTTTTATATTCTCCCTCGAATCCTTCGTTGCTTAGGCTGCACTTTTTTGTTCGAGTCACTCTCTCACCAAAAAAAAAAGAAAAAAACAAAAAAAAATCAGTACCACCACGTGTACATGTGTATATTAAAAACGTACACTCTCACGTAAAAGTAACTAACGTAACGGAACACATATTATCTCTCTCTGCCCTATTCCGTCTGCTGTACACCTCTGACATCTGCCCTACAACCCTTTCCCTCTCCTCAAACTCCTCTTCCTCTTTCTCCTCCTCTTCCTCATCATCGACCTTTTGCCAAACGTTACCCCGAACGTCCCTTTTCCTTCATACGTTCCCTCCACCCACTTTTCCTATTCCTTTTACGTGTCCTCAACCCTACGAAACGCAACACCCTACCAAACCACTGCTACTACTACCACCATCATTCTGAACTTCACCTCACCAAACTCCCGAATCAACCCTCCACCCACAACCCCCTGCACCCTCTTGTTGCCAAATCGTCGTTGCTGCCGCTGCTACTACTCTCCTCTTCTACACACTGTGGGAATACGCAAATTTGTGGACGATATTTCGCAGTATTTGCCCAGGCCCGGGCTATTGTTTCGGGGACGGAGTTTATTATGAATCGATCCAGGACTCTCTTCTTCTACTACGTACGTACGTGTACCACCAAAAGAGGTGCCCACTTAAAAAGAGATATATATATATAGAAAGAGAGAGAGAGAGAGAAAAGGAAAATAAATGCACGTCGCGAAAATCAAAGAGAGGGATAAAGAAAAAGAAAACTCACCCTTGCACAGAGTGTGTATGAGACAGAGAGAGAGAGAGAGAGAAATATATGCAAACGTCGACACTACCTACCCCCCTTTAACCTCCCATCAACCTTTAAATCCTCTCCTAGTCTTTTTCTCTCTCTCTCTTTTGAATTAAAACAACCGAAAACTCCCGTACTCCTTTATTCGTCGTTCATCGTTAATCCCCAATCGTTACTTTTGTTTTTTCTTTCGTAATTTTTCCTTCCTTCCTACCTTATTTCCTAATTTTGTTTTTAGGTTTTTGTTAGAACACACAACGGAGACAATTTTCAACGCGAGTATTTTGTTTTACGATGGACGGCAAGATATTGTGTTTCGTGTTTTATTTTTCATTTTTTTTATTATCTATTCTCAATTGTTTTCGATGTTCGTCTTTTTTTGTTTGTTTCTCGCTACAAAACACTACCACCACCACCACCTCCTCAGTCAGCTTCCCCACAACCCTTTTTTTATCGTTTCGATGATTCTTTTATTTGATATTTTCTTTTGTTATTTTTTTGTTGTTGTGTTTTTACTCTTCTTGTACTCGGATATATATTATTTTGTTGTATAAAAGTTCGAAAGTAAATTGATATATTTATCGAGGCACCAAACTGAGAGAGTCTAGGTCGTGTTACGGAAAAGAAAAGAAAAAGAAAAAACAGGAAAAATAGTAGATTCGAATGAATTCGTGGAGAGAATCAAAACCAATAAAATGAAAAAGAAAAACTAAAATAAAAAGTGTAGAGAGATAAAGTAAGCCGACGATCAGAAAGTCAGTATCCTGTTTAAAAAAAAAAAATTAAAACGACGGAGATTATTAGGCCTGAGTTATCTGTAGTGCGCGTGCAACCGTGTTGACGGGGTCCCTTGTGTTTTTGGTGGTTGCAGGTGGACTATCGTCACCCCTGCAGCGCGCCTCGACCGCCTCGCCCCATGGGGTCGGAGGTGGGCCACCTTCGTCCTTAGTATCCTCCCAACAAGCCCCACCGCCACCTCCGACCTCGGTTTCCCTCCCGCCACGTTCCACGCCGACACCTTCCTCCGCAACATCGACGACTTCCAGCCTCCTCTTCCCCCCGCCTCTCCAAAACGTCGAAACCTTCGGCTCCTTCCTTGGCGAGGAGATCGTCGCCAACTGGAGGCGGACGTTGGAAAGGTCGATCATAAATCAACAACAACAACAACAGCAACAACAACAACAACAACAACAACAGCAGCAACAACAACAGCAGCAACAGCAGCAGCAGCAACAACAGCAGCAGCAACAGCAGCAAGTCCAGCAAGTCCAACAAGTGCAACAACAACAGGTGCCGCCACAACAGCAACAACAACAACAACCGCAACAGCCGCAACAACAGCAACAAGCCACTCAAATCTCTCAATTAACGCAACAACAGTTGCAACAAGTCCAACCATTGATAGGACTTCATCCACCTACAACGTCAAGCAGCCTAAATCATCTTCCCTCGCCAACAGAAGCATCGTCCAGTACAAACGTACCGAGTAAATCCAGTACACCATTGGGTACGACGTCGATGGGAACGACGACGTTAACCACGACGAATTTAGCCACGACAGGACTCGGTACAACATCATTGGGTACGTCGACATTGGGCACGACGTTGGGTACGACGTTAGGTACGACGTTAGGTACGACGTTAGGTACGACGTTAGGTACAACGTTAGGTACAACGTTAGGTACAACGTTGGGGACGACACCGCTGATCGGTTGTCTCGATCCAAGCGAGAAGGCGTCGACGCCAGTTCCCGGTCACGAAACGCCGGCGCCGCAGACGCCATCCTCGACGAGTGCCCTGACATCGCCCCCGAGCTTTCAACCGCCCACGTCGATGGTCGAGACGAGCACCTCCTCCGCCTCCGTCAACGGTGGAGGCGTTACCCCCAGTGCCGTGTCCACGGCGCCGCCACCTAAAAGCCCGGCGGATCAGGAATCCTGTCACAACAATAATAACAACAGTCATCATTTAGCTAACAACAATATCGGTGGCTTGAGCGTATTGGACACCTTAAAAAGTCCCTTCCGTTTCGACGACAGAACCCATCCGTTCAGATTCGGTGATGAGTTCGGTACGATCGGTATGGCCGGTAGACTCGGTGAATCCCTCATACCTAAAGGTGATCCTATGGAAGCGAGATTGCAAGACATGTTGCGTTACAATATGGACAAGTATGCCTCACAAAACCTGGACACTCTACACATAGCAAGAAGAGTACGAGAACTCTTATCCATACATAATATCGGTCAAAGACTGTTCGCCAAATATGTTCTTGGATTGAGTCAAGGTACCGTCAGCGAGTTACTCAGCAAACCCAAACCTTGGGATAAACTCACCGAGAAGGGACGAGATAGTTATAGGAAGATGCACGGTTGGGCTTGCGACGACAACGCCGTAATGCTGCTCAAGTCCCTAATACCCAAAAAAGGTGAGTACCGATGTGTTCCAACGATCATATCTCTCCGAATCTTTCTATTTTTACATATTTATATATATATACACATACATGATATACATTGAGAGACTTGATTATCTCAAACACTTACTACTCTTCTGGCCTTAGACGAATCTAAAATATGATTGATCGAGATCTATACTTTGATCAATGTCATTAATCCATGATTCTGTTTCATAAGTATACTTAATAATTGTTAACCAATGTTATGATCAAAAGATATTCTCGATGAATCAGAATAATAAAATCTGATTGAAAAATCTTCTATCTTCCGCCTTGCACTGCCAATAATCCATCTCGCCGAATGACTAACAAATACATAACTAGCTATATTACATTGTTTTAACCTCTCTTGGCTGCTTAATAAGGGAATCGATGGTACTTCTATTCGCTCTTCTAACCGCACCCGCAGGAAAGGAACTTTAATGCTCATCCCAGACGTCGAATCCCTCGTCACATTTGCGACAATCAAAATGAAGGAAAGATATACATACTACTAGTTTCGTTTACGTTATTCTCGAATATCTCTTATTAGACATAACGAACGGAACGATACGGAATGGGAACGGGAACGAAAACGGAACTGAAACTGAAACTGAAACATTAAGAGAGAGTATAGTAGTTTCTCATTTTATTTAACAACACATTTCATACAAATCCATTGTGTTTGAAATTAAATGAATAGAATTCAAGAGAGTTGGATGGATGATATAAACGACAGCAAATTAAATCAAACGAATCAATAGATTTGATTACATCGTGTCCTAGCATTGACTCTATTCTTATATCGATTATTTGCTGCGTTTGGCAGCCATATTGTTTAGAGAAAATCGAAAGGAGAGAGACGAGTGTTTGATAATGATTAAAACACCATCATCGATTGTTCTTAAGAAATTTAAATACAATGATACATTTTTCTTTTTTTTTATATTAATCGTTTCATCAAAATCTCTAATAATTAATTAAATAAATATATATTTATTAATATTACGTTTCTATTCAATTTGTTTTAAATTAAATAGGTCAGAGATATTATAGGAAACGAGCTGTAGAAAATGGATTCGAATTATATTTCAATTCAACGACAAACGAATCGAATTAGTTCGAATCGGAAGTAGCAGCTCCTCCCCCCTCTTCTCCCCCCACCTAGTCTCTTTCTCTCTCTCTCTCTCTTTTATGTAAAAAAAAAAAATATTAATATCAATCGTCAGAGGATGTCGATCGTCGTTCTCATAATGGCGCATCCTCTGACTTGTACGTCCGGTTTCGGCGTGCGAAATAAAAATAAAAATAAATTCAATAAAAACGAGAGAGAGAGAGAGAGAGAGAGAGAGAAATAAATAAATAAAGAAAGAAAGAGAGAGAGAAAGAGAGGACTCGGTGACAAAACATGAGTCATGCGTCAATGGATTGTCGGTTTCCGTCGGGATCTCTGACAACGATAATCATCGAGAGAAGAAGGATGAGGGTTTCGGAGGAGGGGAAGGGAGGTGAAAGTTACGAAGCATTGAACGAGAATAAAATATGCCCCGACTGTTATTATAATCATTATTATTATTATTATTAGATAATATTATATTTTGTCTAAATTGTTTAAAAAAATATACTCAACCAATCATGTTTGTTGTTGCATAGTCATCGTCGTTCTTAGATAAGCTTTGATAACTATACCAGCTGATAATTCATTGATCACTTTCAGTAGGTATAAATATACACCTTACTCATATTTCATGCAACTAAAGTTACCTTAATCGACGCGTGATTTATGGGCAAAAATCATCAAGACTTTATTTTCTACTCTTCCCCACCCCTCGTTGAAAAGACCATAATCGGGGGCTAGGTTTCTCTCTAACTCTCACGTCAGAAAGATAAGTTTTCATCGACTAAATACCTACCCTATAGCCCTAACGACTTATTACGTTAGAGGTATTGTATATATATATATATAGGATACTAGAAATCGTTCGAGCGTGCAAAGACCACCAACTATCAGCCTGTCTTTGAAGGATTCATTACAGTCTTCAACTTACTCTTCACTATGTCTGTTAAATTTGTAATCTACATTTTCATCTGCATTGTGTGAGAAGATTTTTTTGTTAATTTATTAGTCCCTTATTTCATAAAAAGTATCTCAATACTAGGGTAAAATGATTTATAAAAATAATGAAGTAACATTTTGGTAGCAGGCCTCTTTTCATGACTAATCCTGCAACAAACATATCTGGATGTCGGGCCACAATTTAGTGCAACGCGTCCGAATAGACGTTTATTATTGCCGGGCCCGCGGCAATGATGTTAGATCATCACCAACGAACGCACATTGCACCAAAGACTACTAGGTAGTAGAAACACAATTGATCTAAGCATACCAATGTACGAATGCGCTTGCCTTCAAGAGCAACGCACGGACGAGATTACGGTAATAAAGATAGTTGGTACCGGTCCAAGTCAGTTTATCGCAGGATTTTGTTTCTTGTTCTACAGCCAACCATTCGCTGAATTCGTCGTCTTATTCCTCCTACTCTTCCTACTTCCATACTCCCACTCTTACTCCGTTTCTCCCCCACTTCTTAGTTGTCCTCATCGAAGACAATTTCTACTTGCATATAAGTTTTGTAATTTCTATTGATTTTTAGGTATCACGTGAATATTAGCAAACTTTAATATAATATTTAATAGAATTTATTTTTCAAATGACAATTCTAAATGAACAATTGAGTATTTTATTTGAATAATAATATTTTAAATTACGCATAAAGTTGTTATGAAATCGGTTGCGACGATCAAATAATTTCATCAGCAACAGTAGATTACCCTAAATCGATAAACCATATGATAAGAAGTTAGAAGACAAAAGATCGCTGACCCGTTTCGCAGTTGGCGTCGTGAAACCTTCGCCAGTGTTTTTTTTTAATTGGTCTCTCACTTATTTCGAACAATAAGACAGTCGGTCGATTCGTAGCGTACCGATTCTCGAGTATGTATTTCTTTCTATTAAATACAGTAATAAGAAAAACGACGAGGAGTAGAATATGGGGGAGGAAGGAAAAAAAAAAGGAAAACAGAAAAAAGAAAGACGACTACGACGACGCAAAGGATGAGGACGAGTTTCCACGCGTATCTACGTTATTCTAAAAAAAAAAAAAAAGAAGAGAAAAAGAAAAGACAATGGCTACCATTGGTGCAGCTCGAACCAACTAACTGGTAGCAACACAACAACGTAATATAATAGTATCGTTCGGATGGGACGACGCAACCGGTAACAACGTTCTACGCAATAATCGGCGTTGTGTTTCTTAACAGTCGGTTCGGTTGCTTAGGGAATTCTCACGAAATCGTTCCAGATTTTGTAATCGGCCATTGTCGACGAACCGACTCGAAGTAAATGGCGACACACTACTACTCGATCTATTGTGCTACGCGCGACCACGATTTCTCGTTGATCTAATCATCGATGCTCGAAAGAAATCCAAGATAGAAACTTCAACATTACCATCATTGCTACCAACAACAACAACAACAGCTAAATCTTATCATTTCGATTAACAAACTTTCTCTACTTCATTTTTTTTTTTTTTAGGTTATAATTTCGATACAATGTTGAATCTTTCTTTCAGATTATTGTTTAATTGTTTTAGAATTATTTTTTCGTTAGAAAATAGATGTGGAAGTAAAAAAGAAAAGCATAAGATAGAAATTGCAATATTACCATCATCATTACCAATGACAACATAACCTAAATGTTGCATAAACTTCTCTACTCTGTTTCTTTAGGTTATAAATTGTTTACAATGTTTTGCTCTTTATTTAAATTTGAATCTTGCTTTGTCAATACTCGTTTGATTGTTTTAGAATAATTCTTGATAGAAAGTGAATAAAATTCTGATCATTTCGAACAAACTTTCTCAACTTCATTTCTTTTTTAGGTTATAAATTGCTTATAATGTTTAATTTCATTATATCGATTTGAATCTTTCTTTACGATTGTTGTTTAATTGTTTTAGAATTTTTGTTGATAGAAAGTAGGTCAGAGAAAAATCATGTGTGCGTGAGAGAGAGAGAGAGAGAGAGAGAGACAAAAAATCAGAGCGGAAATGGTTAATTACGCGAACCGAGTGTAAACCGTCCGAAGTTGTATTCGCGCGAAGCAGAGATACTAGTCGATAATTAGTTGTGTTCATCGTACGTTACAATCGTTACCAGGCGTTAGATTTTCAGACATTAGATCGAGATTTAACTTCTTCACGACTAGAACTTCTAATTTCTTTATTATCTTCTTTTACTTCTTCTTCTTCCTCTTCTTCGTTTTCTTCTTCATTTTCATCGTCTCTCTAACTCTCTCAGTTTCTATCTACATATCTCTTTTTATCATCATCTCTATTTCACTTCTAAGTTTCATGAAGATTCTCACTCATGAAAATGCCGCTAGATATATCTCAAGACGGATATACAATCGTGGAAGTACACCTAACTAAATTCGCACGATTTTCCTCACTTCTTTTCTCATACTTTTACGTTCGATCAACTTCGTTTTGTATTATAAATATATTATTATTATTATTATTATTACAATTATTTTTATCGATGGTAATAAATTAGCAAGTTGTTTTGATAGTAACCTAAATAAATTTGACAGTTATTCATTGTTTACCAACTAATAAGCTAGCTAAAAAAATTAAAAAATAAATGGGAGCTTTTGTGAAGTTTCCAAATGTTGCATAAAAGTAAATTTAACTTTGAACAATCATCCAGGTGATAATTTTGAACATAATTAATAAGATTTGATAATATATTTGACAATTGTTTTTTGAATTATAATTTCAATAAAAATTCATTTCTATATATTATATACAGGGAATGATCTTAGAAATTGATAGGATTCTTAGCAGTCGTACGTTTTAGTATTAAAACGTGTCCTACAGTCTACTAAGAGAAAATCATTGTATGGAGTAGAGAACGTTGGGTGAGTTGGGTGCGAAGGATGGTAAGGGAAAATCGTTGGCATAAGTCGAAGTCTCCTGGCACGAATTCAAGCGTTGCGACAATGCTCGCTGTTAACGTACAGGGCATACACACATGTATATACACGTACACGTATAAATGCATCACGTATGCATACACATAGAAAGATGTCACGATCCGTTCGTTCCTACGAATTCGAAATCCCACCCTTTCTTGAACCTCGTTGATGTCGCGTCGTGTGTATCACTTTCAAGAAGCTTTTTTTTTCTTTTGGTTTTGTGTTTTCTTTTTTTTTTTGGTTTCTTTTTCTTAAAGTCTGGACCACCAAGTTTCATGCGCATCGAGAACGACTGATTTTCTTTTACTAGTTTTCTTCTATCAACATGATGTGATGAATCATTTGTACTCTTTGCCAAAAGAACTTTTTTACTTCGTTTATATTGTTATCTTAATAAAACTAGATATAATAAAAAAAGATTATCTTAGATATTAGTGTAACATTTTGTTTTTTTTTTATTAAATTCTTCTTCATAAATTCTTTTTTAGTTTATATAGAATCTTAGACGAAATATTACGTGTTCTTTAAAATCAACAAGAATCTTAACTTCGAAAGTTTAGACACTAGACTATCTTGATGAAAACTTTCTCAAACTATGTTACTATACTTTTACTTGAAACAAAATATTTTCTTACCTCAAATTCCATTTAATGGTTCATTCAAAATTCGTATTAAAAAAATAAAAAAACAATATAGGTATATATATATATCATATTTTCTAATCGTTGAAAAACTTCGTGATGATTTATGCAACAAACGTTGTAGAAAATTCCTCAGACTCTAACTTTATGATCGAATAATAAATTAATAAAGTTTAAAAAATCTGTTGACTGAAGGTAAAGTCAAAAAGTTTGTCTAATATTTTTTTAAACTCGAAAATAAAACGAAGAAGTAAGAATTCGTTTGATAAGTTAGAGTGAAAGTCATGAAATATCTGTCTATGTTAAAAGTATATATACATCGAGAGCCAAGGGAAGAAGAGTCGACAGATTTTGATGGATCGTCTGCAATCATCCTCGAACACATAATTTCGAGCACGATTCACAAGGAAAGATTGCTTTTGCTCGATGATCGTACCGGTAAATTCGCTCCTCCTATGTGTTAACCTTCTTCTAACTCTCACACACACACATAAATACAAATTTTCACTCATTCTAATTCTATCTCTTTCCATCTGACGATCCACGTGCTCACAGACATACTCACTTACACGTACTCTCTTGAAAAGGAATGCGAAATCACGCGGTAGGCGTCGAATTTGCACGACGTAAACGTCGAGCATGCGGGAGCAATCAAACTCGTGATCGATGGCTCATTCGTCTGAATCTTGCGGCTGATTGGTCAATTAGACGGGAAACACGTAGGAGGACGACACTCTTGGGTAGATAGGCAAGAGTGAAAATGGGTGGTAAAAGGGTGGAGAGAATAAGGGTAAAGGGTAAAGGGTAAGGGGGCTACTAAAGAACCCGCAAGGGCTTGGTACGTCTGCCTGCCTGCCTGCCTGCCTGCCTGCCGCCACTGTCAAGAGGATATTTTAATTATCGTCAGACGGATTCCACGCGTCCCGCCTTCGGCATTCGTTTTAGGTCCTATTGATTCTTCTTCATATTAATTGCATCCGCGTTTGATCGAACCTTGGATCGCCCAAAGGGATTTTCCTTGGATTTAGACTCTTTCCATCAGGTATACTTTATGGTCTGGTTCAACGAATTTTTTATCTCTTCTCACATTCATAAATCAAGGATTATATTATCGGAATGAGAAATTACAATTTTAATATTTTAGGATATTGTTTACGATAATGATAAGCAGATTGTAGGAATATTTCAAATATTTTGTGGTAGATCTAATGGGAAAAGATTCCTATTGGGTTGAACCTGTACGTAAATAAGTAGACAATATTAACAGGGATTATTGGCGTGATTTGATATTTGATACAACGAACTTTGAGTTCCTAATTCTAATCAATATTGTATGTGTATATGTATATATATATTTGATATTTGTTTTCTGTTATATATGTGTATAATTGTATTTTTTATAAATCCCTAAGATGAAACTGAGTAAGAACAAACCACAAGTTGTGCCTCACCCGTAGAGTATGTTTCAGGCAAGGAGCAGGGAATGCCACCTTTCGCGCGTGGACCACAGGAAAGTGGTCCGCCGGAAATGAGCGATGAGAGGTTGGCCCATATCCTCTCGGAATCTGGTCACCTACAGATGAGAGGCGAACATGAGGTCTCGAACGATGCGGACAGTAAGAGTCCGAGCAGGATTGGCTGTCCGAGTCCGTTTAGTAAGGACAGACTCGAGAGTCAAAATAGGAGACTGAAGAAGTACGAAAACGATGACATTCCCCCGGAAAAGGTAGTCAGGATTTATCATGAAGAGTTAACTAAACTCATGGGAAGGAGAGTTGAGGATCGACGTGGACCACTAGATTTTCCTCCTAGGTAAGATTTCCTAATTGGTTAGTCCAATAATATTGTCTATTTTCAATTAGATGATTTTTAATCATTCAGTATCTCCTAACTATCCATTTCTCTCTCTATCTTTATTCTAAGTCGTTCGCGTACTTGGTCGATTTTCCGATTGATTATTAATGAGGACAGCACACGACCTCGATTGATCGTAGCGCGGTGTTTCCGCATTTTTTCAGCGGTACCCAAGGGCTCCAAGGTATAGAAAGAACTCAGGAAGATATCCGATTGGCGTTGGATGCTTATCATCGGGAACTTCAAAAGTTGAATGCTGGTTCTGGACAAAATTCTGCACTTACCGGTTTGCCAGGATTACCTGGATTACCTGGTTTGTTAGCTCTGCAACAACAAGCTCTTCAACAACATCACTTGGCGACTAACGGTGGTGGTGTACAAGATTTGAGCTTAGGAAAAATGGATATAAGGAATAAAATGATTAACGGTGTGACTGAGGAAGAGAAAGAAAAAATGGAAGAAGCCATGAGACACGCTGGAAGTGCGTTTTCATTAGTCAGGCCTAAACAGGAAACAACGGGAGCCCAATCGACACCTGGCGGTTCCAGTGCGAGTTCACCGCTCGGTAATTCTATTCTACCTCCAGCAATGACGCCCAGTGAAGATTTTTCTGGCGCTGCTGCGGCCAGTCCGTTACAAAGGATGGCCTCTATAACTAACAGCCTAATCAGCCAACCGTCCACTCCGACCCATCATGCTTCGAATCAAAGACCACTCAAAGCAGTTCTTCCTCCAATTACTCAACAACAATTCGATATGTATAATAATCTTAATACCGAGGATATCGTCAAGAGGGTAAGCAACTTGTTCAAATTTTCTTCAACATTGTGTTCAGTTTAATATAACGTTGTTTTTATTGTTTGAATTGATTTGTTATAGGTTAAGGAGCAATTGTCGCAGTATTCGATCTCCCAACGTTTGTTTGGTGAATCGGTTCTGGGTCTATCTCAGGGTTCCGTATCGGATCTTCTAGCACGTCCCAAACCTTGGCATATGTTGACGCAAAAGGGACGGGAACCATTCATCAGAATGAAAATGTTCCTCGAGGACGACAACGCTGTTCACAAACTTGTAGCAAGTCAATATAAAATCGCACCGGAGAAGCTGATGAGGACCGGCGGCTACGGCGGCCTGCCTCGTAAGTTTAACTCAGGTCAATATAGATGTTTTGTTACTTTACCTACAAACGTAGTTCGAGAGCTCCGTAATATCTTTATGTATGTGTGTGAGTGTGTGTATAAGCAAAGCACGCCGTAAGAAACAACAAAATATCTATGTATGCAATCCGATAACGAATAGGTTATACGGTTATTTGTTGAAAGTAATGTTCAAGCATGTTGTTCGTTTAGAAATAATTCTACTATTGCAGAAATAAAATATAAGATAACGTGGGATGTCGAATCGAGCTTTCGGACTATAAAACGATTACTTTTCAAGTAACTAAAATGATTTTATTTTGTAATTACAGCATGCGGAACGCCTATGAAACCCATGCCGCCGACTAAGTTGGTCCAGGAACAATTGCAGAATGCGGCGAAAGCGCAAGCAGCAGCCCAGGCTGCTGCCCAAGCAGCGGCGCAACATCAGCAGGAGAGTCAAATGCAGTTGGGTCCACCTCAACAGAGTCCACAACTTCCGCAACATCCTCAGCCACCTTTGCCGATGATGTTGACCCCACCAGGTCCACATCATCCGCATGCCCAACTCAGTATGCAAGAACTTCAGAAGAAACAACAGCAACAGCAACAACAACAAATGACGTTGCATTCTCCACATCATCAGATGACACCGTCACCGTTACGAGGACCTCATTTACACATATCTTCGAGCGTCTACGAGATGGCAGCGTTAACCCAAGATCTCGATACGCAAACTATCACGACTAAGATCAAAGAAGCCTTATTGGCTAACAACATTGGTCAAAAAATATTCGGTGAAGTTGTTCTAGGTTTATCGCAGGGCTCGGTTAGCGAATTGTTAAGCAAACCAAAACCTTGGCATATGTTGAGTATAAAAGGTCGCGAGCCATTCATCAGAATGCAAATGTGGTTGGCGGACGCACACAACGTTGACAGATTGCAAGCTTTGAAGAACGAGCGAAGAGAGGCTAACAAAAGACGGCGTAGCAGTGGTCCAGGACACGACAACAGCTCGGATACGTCCAGCAACGATACCGCTGAATTTTATCACGCAGCATCGCCTGGTCCGGGCCCGGCATCCGCCAAGAAACAAAGAGTACTATTTTCTGAAGAACAAAAGGAAGCACTTAGGCTCGCGTTCGCTATGGATCCGTATCCGAACGTGAACACGATCGAATTTCTCGCGGGTGAATTGACATTGTCCTCGAGAACGATAACTAATTGGTTTCACAATCATCGAATGAGATTGAAACAACAAACGCCGCATGGTCAACCAGAACCACAATCACCAAGAGAACCTGGTCAACCATTCGATCGTGTTCAGTTTAGATTACTGTTGAACCAACGATTAGTAGAAATCCATAAAGAAAGGTTGGGTTTGGGTAACGTACCAATACCATATTCACCTTACTTCAACCCTAACTTAGCAGCGTTGGTTGGCAACGCGTTAAAAGAACAATGTTCCGGCCTAGATCTCTCGATGAGTGCGCTCAAGAGAGAACCTAATCAAGAATTCGAAGATGAGGACGCCGAAGATGCGATGAGCAATCTCGGTAGCGAAGATTCTGAAGGTTCTGCGGGTAGCATAAAAAGAGAACCAGCGGAAACACCAACAGCACCTACTACGGTTAGGTCAAACAGAAGAAAACCTGCGGCACCACAGTGGGTCAATCCGGAATGGCAGGAACCTACGCGAACGGGAGACGAGGTCATCATTAATGGGGTTTGCGTTATGCAAACGGACGACTATGGTGTTAAAAGAGAAACGGAAGAAACCATTAGGGTTGAACCCACCCCGGTACAGGACAGATACGAAGAGGACGTTCAAAGTGATGTATCGTCGGTATCCGGTAACAATGGTCCGGACAGGGACAGTCCAATGCCCAGTCCAAAATCTGGACAAAATAGTCCTGTAACGTCACCTAGGTCACCCTCCCAAGTGCAACAAACGGTACAACAACAATCGACGGATACGAGTCCCAAAGAAATTGTTAAACACGAACCCGAAGAAACATGGGACTATTAAACCTAAAATTAACCTTGATAACAAGGTTAATCTAATCGATCTCTTATATATATATACATATATATACAAAAGTCAATGATAATTATCGAATAGGACTCTGTGTGTGATGCGTTCGATAAAATCATGACGATGACTTAAAAAAAAAAAAAAAACAATGGACGATTCAAATCCACGATGAGTTTCGACCAAAAATCCTTCAGAGTGTACTTTTCTCTAGTGGTGGTGGTATACGAACGAAATGATCTAAAAATTCGTGTGTTTCGCGTTAGTGAGATAACAATAAGAACCATGGATGATGGATTTTCGACAAAAAAAAAAAAAAAAGAAAGAAAGAAAAAAACAAACAAAAGAAAAAGAGAAGAAAAAAGAAAAAGAAAAACAAAATGAAAAGAAATCGATTCGAGACGTTTTTCCTCGTTTTTTCTTTTTTGTTTCTTCTTTTTTTTCTTTTCTTTCGTACGTTAAGGAATAGGAACTACAAAAATTTATCGATTATGCGACGATCATGTAATGTTGAACTTATAAAAAGAAGAGAAGATGAAAAAGAAAAAGAAAAACAAAAGAAGGATAATGGATGCTTGAGGGGAAGTTCTTGTTGTGTGTGTCAAGAAACGAAACAAAAAAGTAATGGAAATGATGATGATGATGAGGATGATAATGATAATGATTTGAAAAGAATAATGGGAGGAATTACGAGTGGATGTGTGTGTGTGCGCGCGTGTGCTGGATAACCGAAAATAAAAAATTGACGAAACACAGAGGATTTTAAATAAAAAGGGAGCTTAATCAAAAAAAAAAAATAATAATAATAATGAGAAAGAAAAAGAACTCGAACTCGAACTCGATCGTGTTTTAGGTTCGCGCTAAAATAATATGCTGGGACTCTCTTCGGGGTGTGAGAAATAAAAAAATTTACCTTACGTGAGGATAGAGAAAAAAATAAAATAAAACAAAAAAAAAACCAAGAAAATTAATAATAATAATTAAATCATTAGTGATTGTGCGTGGTGTTATCGGAAGACTGTAAACGATGCGACTGGTTCGATTTTTATTTTATTTTATATGCCCTTTTTTTTATTATTATAATTAATATTAATATTATTATTATTATTATTATTATTATTATTATTATTATTTTAGTATTTTTTATTTTTAATTTGTTTTTTCTTTTGTCAATTTCGAAATAAAAATCGACCGATCGGTTGTAAAAACAAATTTTGTTCGTTTAAGGAACCCCGGCCACATTCGATTTCGTTTCAAGGATTAAATATCGCATACTGATCGATCCTTTAACATCGTATTATTATTATTATTATTATTATTATTATTATTATTATTATTATTATTACTATTATTACTATTATTATTACTATCGACTAATAGAAGAAGAAAAAAAATCTTATTGATCTATTTAAAGATTTTTTATTTTCTCCTTAATGAAAAAACAATTACAAAAAATTAATAACATATAAACAAAAAGGATCGTTATGCATTTTAATCAATGAATTATATTAAATAATTAATTAATTAATTAATTAATTAAATAATTTTCGAGAACGGACGAGGCCGGGATTCGCCTCAGTGCAATCTCCCAACTTTAAAATAAAAAATAAACGAGACGTTTGTTAGATCGGATTATTATTATAATTATTATTATTATTAATATTATTATTAGTTTTTAATGTTAAGTTATGCAAAGAGAGAGAGAGAGAAAGAGAGAGAGAGAGAGAGAGAAAGTGAAAGAATGATGATGACGATGAAAACGATCAACGATAATTGCATAATTGTGATTCATGTTATTGTTTATACTCCTCTCCCTCTAAACCTTAGCCTCCCCCCCCCATTCCTCCCAACCCTTTCCAAGGATTTAGAAATTAAGAAAAAGTAAACAAAAAACTGTTAACGTTATTACGTCCTTGTCTATCCTAATTACGCGTACCTTTTTGTTCAAATTATTTCTCTTTTTTTTTTTTATTTCCTTTCACCCCTTTGTTTCTCGACTTTATACATATATATTATTATTATTATTATTATTATTATTATTAATTATTATAATGTTTTAATTATTAGTTCTGTATTATTAAGTACTTCGCTTTTATCGTATCTAATTTATAACAATTTTACGTGACAAGAGAAACACTTAAGACCAATGTTATTATTAATTATTAATTAATTATATTATATTATATTATATATATATATATATACTACCTATTATTAAATAATATCACTGCTATTAATTATTAATTATTGATTATTATAAACGGATTTATCGATATAGTTACGTCGATTATACGAATGATAATTGGTGACGATGATTATCATCGTCACCATTTTACTTTTCTTTTCTTTTCTTTTTTTGTTTTATTTCGATTTAATTGTTCAGTACGATCGATCGATCGATCGATGATAACATCGCGAAAATGGATTATAAGGATACCAAAAAAAAAAAAAAAAGGGAAAAAATCGTATGTTAGAATGGAAAAAGAAAAATTAATTGATTAATGAAATTTTGTAATAATTGAAAAAATTGTTTAAGGTTATAACTAAATCGGTGAAATAATTATTATTGCATTAGTTTCGTTCTTTTGTTTTATTTTTTGTTGTTTCCACCTTCTTCTTCTTCTTCGTATTCTTCGTATTCTTCTCTTCGTCTTCATCATCTTCTTCTTCTTCTTCTTCTTTTGTTTTTTTGCTTCTTTTTTTTTTTGTAAAATCGTTGGCCGAAACAAATGAAACAAAAGATTAGAGATAAACAAGAAAACAAATTAGGACGAATATTTTTCTATTCGTCGTTATTGTATTATTAGGCTTACGTTATTGCTAATATTTTATATAAACAATTATTATTACTATTATTATTATTATTATTATTATTATTATTATTATTATATTTTTATTATTATTATTATTCTATTATTATTTTATTTGATCGAGTTATTATTGCGATAAACAATACGGCTTGTGAAGCCAATGTGATAGAGCTTATATGCGTTTTGAAATGAAAACATACAAACAAACAAACAAACAAAAATACAAATAAATAAAAAGAAAAAAAGTAATAAAAATGGGAGAAAAGAACAATTTTTCGTGCAAATGAAAAACAGAGAGAGAGAGAGAGAGAGAGTGTGTGTGTGTGTGAGGATGAACAAAATTAGTATGAAAGATAAAGTGAATGAATGAATAAATGAACGAACGAATGTTAAATACAGGTGAAATGCAAACATTAAAATTAATAAATAAAATGAAAGAAAAAGAGAGAAAGAGAGAGAACAAGAGAGAGAGAGAGAGAGAATAGGAACGATTAGCGTGATTTCTTAAAAGCTCACATATTATAATATGTAAATAATTGTATAAAGATTTTAGAGAGAGAGAGAGAGAGAGAGAGAGAGAGAGAACGAAAGAAGAAAAAAGATACAACAACTCGAGATACGATAAACAAAAAGAATTACACAAACACACACACACATACATAATACATACATCAATACGCTAGTGCGTGCGTGCATGGTTGAAAATGAATGGAAATAAAATAAAAAGTAAAATGAAATGAACAGAAAGAGGAGACAGAGACAAATTGAACTTGTATATTATAATTACATGAATTAAAAAAAAAAAAATGAAGATAACAAAATATACATACACGTAAATACACGCACACACGTCTCAACTTTTTCGTAGTATTACAAGTATATTCGTGAATAAAAATGAAAATAAATAATTGAGCAAGAGAATTTTTAATTTCGCTAGAGAGTCCCGAGAAACAAAAACAAATTTTACAATTAGGTTAGGATCGCACAAAACGGAATGTCGAATTTTTTCTTTTACGAATTATATCAATAAATAAATAAATAAAAATACAATAATAAAAGAAATGATAATTGCAAGTGAAAAGCAAATTGTTTGAATTAAATTCAACGTAAAATCGAACAAAATTCGAAACTAATTCGACGTTCAGTTGTTTCATTTAATTTCCAACATGGCGCTCGCCAAACTCTGAAAAAAAAAGGATAATCGGTAAATTACAGCAAAGTAATTGAATGTTTTTATAGAAGAAATGTTCGAATATAGAAAAGAAAAATTGTTTATAAGTTGCGTCTGTGTGAGAACGAAAGTAATTCAATTGAAATGATTAAAAAAAAAAAGAAAGAGAGACAGAGAGAGAGAGAGAAGAAGAGATTATCGAAAAGAGAAGGAAAGAAAAATTGAAATGAGTTTTTTTTTTTTTTAAATAAAATAAAAACTACGAATCAAACAACAGTGACGTTCGGTGATCGCTATTATTTTCATTATTAATCTTAAAATTTAATTTATAATTAAAAAATAAAAAAATTAAAATGTGTTAAATAAGTGAGAAATATACAATGTGTTTCATTTAATTGAATAAAACAATGAGAATAATTTGTTCTTTTTAGCAAAACCCTAAAAATAAAATAAAACTTAAATTAATTTTTATTTGTATTAATAAATAATAAATAAAAAATAAATTATTTAATAATAATATTAATATTATTATTATTATATGAAAATGATTGCGATCATTGTTTATTTTTTTTATTGCATATTAACAAATGCATACGATTTGAACAGACCAATGACAAAATTCTGAATTATTTCGATGATCATTTTTCTAATTTTAGTCCTTTGACTGCAAACCTAACCTTTTTAAGGAATAATAAACACTGTTTTACAGTCAAAGGGTTGAAATGAAACCTTCTTCTTTCGATATCT
This sequence comes from Polistes dominula, assembly GCF_049000335.1. NCBI lineage: Eukaryota > Metazoa > Arthropoda > Insecta > Hymenoptera > Vespidae > Polistes > Polistes dominula. Next base: position 1,659,708 of record NW_028301042.1, read on the forward strand.
CGATTGTTTGATTGATCTCGTTCGATAAATAGGATATCGATCGCAACTCTCTTGTTATTATTAATTTTTTAAATTCTTTTTTTAAATATTTTCTATCGAAATATACATTTTTTTGTTTAAATTTTCTCATCCCCGATCGAGCGAGTATACATAAATATATTGAAACCAAATAAAATACGCACACACACACACACACATACATACATACATAAACATAAATCCCACATAAGCGCAAATAAAAAAACAACCGTGTAAGAAAACAGGAATGAAAGAAGGATGAAAAGGTTTAATAA